>NW_017890525.1:25702-49314 GCF_001540865.1 Ananas comosus
CCCAGATACAAGTGCTATAGGTAGATACATAGGTGGTCTCTATACATGGATACAAAAACCTCTCACTCTCTCAACTACAAAAGAAAGAGTAAACCACCTAGGCAAAGTACCGCTCCTCGCTAGCTAAATAAGCGATCCCCTTGCCGCGATCCCGTGCCTCCGCCGGTGCCGAAGGCTCTGAGAAGAAAACCATAAAACAGGGGCGTGAGAACTATTAAAAATAGTTTCCAGTGGGCAATTACTGACTTCAGTGAACTGTGCCACAAGGCCCAAAAGCTACAAAAAGATGTCAGTGACAAACAATAAGGTAAAGCGAAAGGTAAGTAAAATGTAACTTACTGTAACATACAGTCTCTACTTAGCATGAATTGCATATGTAATAGAGCAACAATATCATGAATGTACATGGGTGTGTATAACATGCATAAGCATAGAAATGCAACTAATCCGATGTCCTCAATGCAGAAATAGCAAAGGTGTCATTGTTTACTATTCTAGTCCAAGTCCACTTTAATAGTTTTAAAGTTCACATAGCACGTTCTGTCACTAAGTCCCAATCATATAAGACCCACCCGAAGGCTGTCTGGCCTGCGCCGTGCCTAATGGCCCCGTGGTAGTCAACATCCCCACTCTAGGGATGAGCCTCCCCCACGGCAATCCACTTCTGCGCTCAATCCCGCACGGGCGAGCATATGTCGCGATGGCTATCTCCGGAGTGCCGGCTTGTAGGGAGCGACCCTCACAAGCATGTGCGAATGAGCACAAATGGCAAGCAAGCAATGATCCGTCTCAAGTACCAAGTCTTCATGTCTAACAACATGGAATATATCAAGTATCTCAACGGCCTATCTCTATGTCATCATGTCTCTAACATGGAATATAGCAGATACGTAGTGGCCTATCAATATGTCTCTATGTTGCAGTTTAATAGTTTACTAGTTACAAGTGCCCCTTGATGACACTCTTGTTTTCTATGTCAACGCATGGCAACTATGTTCCAAAGTACATATTCCAAGTCATAATCCTCATAAGAGATGTATTTTCCACTTGCAAAAATAAACACTTTTCCCGTATGCATGCATTCTACTCATATAGCTCTACTATATAGTGGAATTTTCATAATACACAAGGCATGCATTTTAAGTGTTCTAAAATTCATATAAATTTCATTTAGCATAGAAATGAACTTAAAAATATTTTACAACAAGTAGAAAGAGCATAGGGGTCATTTCGCCCCATTTCCACGAAGCCAAACCCACCGATGACGACGAAACTCCTCGTTCGCTCCAACGAGGGTGTCCTCTAGTCTTCTAGTACCTAGAGGTATAGAAACATGTGTCATACGAGCCAAACGAACAATACCTAGCTCAATCATTAAGCTAATCAAGCATAGGCCAGGAAAACTCACCTTTAGTGCAAAAATCTCCTCTAAAGCTCCAAAAGAGAGCTAGAGTCCTTCCAATCCAACCAAATGGAAGCCTCTAATCCACTCAAACTAGCTTCAAAAGCCCTAGATTCAAAATGCCCAAATTAAACCCTAAAAACCTCATTCTAGGGTTTCCACACAAAGAAGCCAATAAAAGACTAAGCTAGAGAGAGATAACAAGTTGCTTACCTCTTAGAAGCTTCAATCCAAGCTCTAAATGCTCTATGTCCAAAGAGCTCACCTCAAACAAGCCTCAAATCCAAGCTCCTAGCTCCAACAATGGGGGAGAAGTCTCTAGCCAAGCAAAAAGAGAGTTTAATCTCTTAAAACTCCAACCAAAATCAAAGAAATCACAAAGGAAGGTGTGGAGGGCTTCCTCACCTTTCTCCCTGCAGGTTCCAAGCTCAGGGGATGCCCTAGGGGCATGGGGTTACTAATAGAAGGCTACAAACGCGAAAAACCCCCTGCAGTTCCATTCTGCGCAAAACTGCCTCCTTGTACCGGTACACGGGCTCTTGTACCGGTACAAGGCCGACGAAATTGCAAACCCGAGGCTCCGGTTGCGGGGTCTGCGGCTCTGTACCGGTACAAGCCCGATGGCTGTACCGTTACAACCATCAACCTTGTACCGGTACAAGACCAGTCTTGTTCCGGTACAAGCTCTGCTGCAGGCTACCCGAGAGCTGACCAAAAATTCCAATTTTGGAATTTTGGTGTCAAGTCTCACTCGAACATCCTCGGGATGCGTGCCAGGGGTCGGAACACTATCAACGACCCTCCAAAAACTGTGGAAAGGCTCCAAACACAGATCAAACACTCGAATCTCGCGATTTGCGAGATCCAGTGCATTACACTGCAGTATGTGTATCTGTCAGGGAGGAATTGTTGGCATATGGGCCAAGATCCTAACCACCTGGTGGAGGTCAGGGAGAGCTAAGTGACAATTGAGACTCGTAAACACTGTGTCTGTACACCTTAAGTGAATTATCTGCCTTTCTCTTTTACCTCGAGTTTTTAGAATAGTGGTTAGCACCAACAATCAACAATATAGGATAATTAACTCGATTAGATTATACACAACTTAAATAAGCGCCTGGAGCAATAATACTTCAGCAAGCACTTTGCTTCTCATGCATAGCCATATCTTTCACCTTTTCACTTCTTTTTGTTGAATTTGTTGTTCTTCCTCTTTCTAACTAATTACGGCAGTATGCGACAATATTTCATCGCTTAACATATCCTTGCAAGAACCAACAAAAGTGGGATGGTAGCAAAAACTACTTCAAGTTTTTACTTTCCCACTTAAATGAAGGTGGCCAATTCAAAAACCTCAATACAGATGGAGGAATAGGAAGACCTGCAATTCCCCCGTTATGCAATATGGACTAATGACATAATATAAGCCAACATGGATATAAACCAACATCCATACTCCCAAGTCCTTCTCCATAGGCATATTATGAAGCCAAAAAAAAAAAAAAAAAAAAAACCAAACAATAAGCTGTTTAATTTACAAATATCATGCAATATGACTATTAAATCTCAAATGACAACTTCTACATGATTGTCATCATCATCTGTTCACTATCTGAAGTTTTCCTTATAGGTAGCTCCTTTTCGTGGGATGATCAATAACAATTTACTAACAATTTACCTTTTACTCGAACGAGTATAGTAATCATATAAGAGATCCATAAACAGCCAACTAGATGGTTAAGCGAATCTCTGCCTGCACAAAAGTGTCCCAGCAACAACGCACTTTGGTAATACGTTGGCAAAGAATTTTAGGTTTTTAGGTTTTGAGCACACAAGATAATGTAATTCAAGGTGATCAAGATAAAAATTGAAGCAGACTGATCAAGAAAAAATTGAAGCAGACAAAGGACAAAAAATTGCCTATTTTTTACATTAAGGAATGCTTGTTTGTTTGAATTTTATATCAAAAAGCAATATGCTTCTACATAATTATTACACTTCATTGATATTGGCCAACTTGACATGGACACTACAATCCTATAGTAAGCACAAAGATTATGATTGATAATACTGATGACGCTCATGCCAAGGGCAATAAGCTCTATAACAACAAAAACACTCGCGGTGTTGCTATTGCTGAATATGTTGGGTTCGCTGGAGAAAATCAAACAACTTCTAATAAACATTGATTACACTCCAAGAATACCTTAGTTTATGCAAAACAATGGTTGGGATTACACAGTATTGAAAGACCGGCAATGGTGATGGTTGCACTCTTTTGAATAGATGACAAATGCAGATCCATCGGCTACCAGAAGCATTTGGAATATGCTATTAATGCTTGACCAAAAATCCAAAATAAAACCCTGGGTTAAAGGACTTCTTTCTGATAGTGAAGATGCAATAGGCGGTAACTGATTTTGAAGCTGAATTATAATTTGCCTCGCAGTTGGTATAGGACCAAGAAAGTTGCGTCGAGAGAGTTCAGTCAATAAACCAAACCCAACTGTATTAGTATTCGAGTTGAAAATTTATATCAGGAAGACAAACTACACGATGAATCTTAATAAAAGAAATTTTCCTTCTCTAAGCGTACTTGCCGTCAAACTTCTACTCTTAAGTATAACACTAATATTCTGTAAGGACTGAGATTTTGACAGTGCAACTAAACTCTCTGTTGATGATATTTTTGTGTGTAATTTAATTACATAAGCACTCGTCAAGTTTCAGGAGAAAATGAGTTAAGATGGCGAAGTTACGCGACCAAAACCGATGACTTAAAGTGAATAGTAACTCCGGCTTTTTGGAGGAGCCAGCTAGTAGAGATGGATTCTGGTGCGCATTGGACTCCGATCATAGTGCTCCAATAGCTCGTTTCAAATGGCTCGACTATTCTGGACCCAATGGCACTGACGGAATTGGGTTCCGATGCACGATTTTTGAGAAAAAGGGGTTGATTGGATTTATACATATATGTGTTTTATAGTAGAACAATGAGTGCGGGTTTCATCACGAATCACCGACCAAATCGGATAAAACAAAATGCTATAATCGATGCCCCAGTCATGCTGAACGCGCTGGCGTAATCCGTTCGGAAATCCAACGAACGAATCTTCGGAAATCGTGAATTGTTCGCTGAGGGGTTGAATTGACGAAACGGAAACTTCGCGAAAGGTCCAATATTTTATGTACCGTTTTGCGAGGTTTCGAACGTCGTGGTGCGGGCATGCATAGTGCAAGGGCTGTCGAGGGCTGGGCTGTAAATATTATGCTTTGAGGGATTTCTCGGCAAATTGACACCTTGTATAAAGGTGGCAGCTAGGGTTTCCACAACCTTTTGCTGCCCAAATCCTCCCAGCTAACCCTAGCCGCCTCAGCATCTCTCTACCCTACACGTGCGCACGTCTCGGCCACCGTCGAGCACCCCCGGCCGCTGGAAAAGCAACCTCAGCCTTCCACCAACTCTCTCTCACTCCACCTTGACTTCTTCCTCAACAAATGGAACCAGAGAACCCCGAGCACTTTGAAGTCTTCATCCTCTGGCTGAGACCCATCCCCCGCACCATCCCTGCCGGCCCCCGTCGTCCCTACGTGCCGCCGGCGCCGCATGTGCAGGCCACGGCCAGCTCTGATCAGCTAGGGTCGAGCTCGGTTTAGCTCAAGGCCTGCTGGTTTAAGCCGCCTAAAACTGGCCGCCCTGTCCTCCTCTGGCCTCAGGCGACCTACGACGCGCTTTCACGTCGTCCCCGCACGCCGCCGGCCACCGCCCTAGCTCCCTGTGGCCGTCCAGATCCCGTGCGGGCCGAGGCCGAGCCTCCTTGGCTTCCAAGCGCCGCCGCCGCCTACCGTAGGGCGCATCACCTTCCCCTCGCCCTCCGCCGACAGATCACCGCCGCCCCGAGCTCCTCCGGCCACCGCGCGGCCGCCGTGGGCCCCCGAACACGTGAGCTGATGACGGGTTGGATCTATGCCGCCGCGCCACCGGCTGCCACCCGCCGCCGGCCAACACCATCTCCGGACCTCTCGGACCGTTCGCACCCATCCCCGGTCGGAGCGCCCGTCGTCTAGCCGCCGCCGGCCAGCCCTAGCTCTCCACAGGTCCGGTAAGCAGTATTTTCAGGTTCCTGTGCACTGTCTGGGTTTTCGTTCATTGTTCCGACAACCCGAGGCTATTTCGATGCCTCCGGAGGTGAGCACGGTGATCGTCAGTCAGTGCTGATCACAGTGCTCACCTCATTTAGGGTCAGCAAGCGTCGGACGTGTTAATTTGTAGTGTTTTAGTTTCAACGCGCAGTTTTTGCTGAACTTCGCATCGCTCGTGCGCTTGCCACAGTGGCCAGAAGTGTTCTGAAAGGTGAGCACAGCCTCCAGAACGCTGAGACCTGTCAGCGGGTGTCTCGGCTTGGATGATTGACTTTCGGTTTGCGTAGACGGACCATAAAAGCCCCGAAATCACATAAAATAATGTGATTTTGGGTAATTGGGAGGGCTTTTATGGAATTTGGGTTGTTGCGGCTACTGTTGGCAGCATGGATGAGCTGAGGGTAACCTTTGGACTGATTGTCCAGGGCCCCATGCCTTTGTGGAGATCAAAAAGTGATTTCCGGCTTGTTTCTCGGCGAAATTCGCCGACGGAAGACGGGTTCGGTTCGGAATTCTTCTGACGGTGCTTCGTGATGAGTTGTTGTGTCGCTAAACCTTGTTGGCTGGTCACTCACGTCATTTCGAGGGTTTGGAAATGACGGGTGAGCGACGGTGGGTTCTGGTGTCGAAATTGACACTTCCGGGAATCCGGATCTGAACGATTACCCGACGATAGTGTTGATTGTGTATTCTTGTGTTTGCTGCCATAATGCACGATTATTTATGTATAGTGGTAGCGAGTAACTCGTAGCACGAGTCGGTGTGTTCCGGGACAGCTCGTGGATCCCGGCGGAGTTCCGGTGCGATTTTTGGGACTTCCGACGAGTTACGGTAGTTGGTTTTGGGAAATCGATCTCCGTGGTATTAGTTTGTGGGATGTGGAGTCAGTGGTTATTAGTGGTGGGTTATACACTAACCCGGTGGACCTTCCTTAGGTCCGGTTGACATTCTTTTGCAGTCAGGAGATAGACGCGACATCCTTACAGGTGCGTACTTCGATCCGACGTCCGTACAGTGGTGCACGCTCGGTGATGGCTTCTTACCCATACTCTTCTTGTCACGCCCCGGGACCGGCGGAGGCCCTCCCGGTGGCATGCCGAGACCCGCCATATGTCTACACATATAAGGCGTCTACAATAAAGCGGAAGTAAAAGCAAGAAATAGGACAAATAGAATAATAACAACTAACGATATCAGAGCGAGTAAAGTTCTATCATCTAAACCAGAGTAAAAGAAATATAACTAGACAAAGAAAGTAAAGCATAAGGTGATACAATACTAACTCCTCAAAAGAAATATCAAGATCCTAAAGAAAGGTGGTCTCTATACATATACGGGTACAACTCTCAACCTCTCACAAAATAAAAACATCGAGAGGTAGACCACCTAGCGACTCGTCACTCGCTGAAGAGCTAGCTCGAAGCCACGCCCTTCCCTCGGTCCCTAGCCTCTCCCGGCGTGGAAGGCTCTGAAAGAAATACAAAACAGGGCGTGAGAAATAATTTATAGTTCCCAGTGGCAATTATTCTACCTCAGCTCAATGCACCACAGCCCCAAAGAAAAGGTAAGTAACGACAATAATAATAAGCAATAAAGAGCATGTACAATAACTGCTGAAAGAAAGCACCTATGAAATCTATATTACTATGTCTCAAGTGCATGATGAAGTATATGTAATTATGTAATACCTGAACCTTCGCAATTTGCGAGTTTCGAGTTGGGGTTTTGTGAAGGAAGGTGGAACTACCCTAATTTCTAAAGGGTTTAGAGACCTTAGATTAAGTTTGAGGGTTATCGGAATCAAAAGCAAGAAAGTGGCATTGTAATGTCGAAATTAGGCATTTTCTGTATTGGTGTACCGGTAACAAGCATAATGCTGTACGGTACATGCAAGCAGCACAGCACAGATCGTGCCAGTTTGGGCATTTTGGTCTTTTCCCTTCTATCTCATCCTATATCCTCCTGCTCGAACCTCTAAGCAACTCCCCAAAGGGCTCGGAGCCAAGGAAAGGGTTAGGTCTTCTAACCTTTCTCTTCTCTAGATTTCTCTCTCCTCTAGTGTATGAAATGGTGAATTGAAGCTGATTTCTTCTTCCTCCCTTGGTGTTACTGTTTGGAACCTTGAGGAACACTTCTAGAGCTAAGGGGAGGTGTTTGTACAAGAGTTCTTCATCCTTAACTGCAAGAAAGGTTTAAAGAGAAGAGGCTTAGAAAGGAATTAACCTAAATTAGTCTTCATTTAAAGCTTTTTGTGCTTCAGTGAACCTATTCTTGTATCGTGATCGCAGCTGTTGAAGAGTAGGCTTCCAGCAGTGAAAAGGAATACTTTGGCCATCCCCTTTCTCATGTTTCTAATTCAGGAATAAGCTGATTGAAGCCTTAAGGAAGGTAATTGCTGAGTATTAATTTATTATTGTGACTTATATAACGCACTATTACGTGAGTTTAGTGACTCGTTTGGTCACTTAACCGCAGCGAGTCGCAATAGTCGATCTCCGCTGAATATTTAGAAGATCTTTGAGATTAAATTGTGTGCCATGGACTGAATCAAGACAGGGATCTAAGCTTTAACCTGACCTAAGGTGAAAATCTCTTCGAATCCGATAATACTTTATAGTTGGCTTAGATGTCGAGAAATGTGTACTGATTTGTGACTAGAGTATTTGGTAGTTCTCGATTACTTCGGGAACTTAGCGAATGGACTTTGTCAATGTTTAAGCTGGAGTAAACAGGCTAAAGCTATAATCTGGGTAGAGTGTCAGTTTCGAAATGGCTGTGTTTTAGTATAGTCACTTCAATGCATTATTTATAGCATATTCGCAGCAGGTTCAGCAGCGACGATTTGTGTAAGATCTCGGCTGATGTTGACAGGCTTTGAAGCTGAAATCTGAAGCATTCCATCTAAACTCTAAACCAGGGGTTGCCACTAGCAAAGGGTACAAGGTAATTCACCTCCTGGAAGTGTTAATGTAACTAGGGTTAAACAATAGGTCTGAAGTATACTCCCAGCTGATCTTGTATCAGTTCCCTAGGGTTTTGGAATTGTGAAGATTCATACCTGCAGGTTGGCCGTGAATCGTCACTAATTAGGTGGTCGGACTACTCAGAGCAAGTGAACTCCTTCTATGTTCATATAAACGTATATACTATAATTAGACATAAATATATGAATCATGATGATGGCCTTCTCTTTAAGTCTAAATGCATAAACAAAAATAATGATGCAATCAATGTATGGCCTCGTTAATAGTATTTTCAACACATATTTCATTGCTAGTAGTTGATACAAGTGCATATGTAATTGTACTAGTTCTTTTATTTAGTCACTTAATCTTGGTGGATACACAATGCTATGTTGAAATCCGACTAACAAGGTCGAGTGTAAAACCTTATATATGTTTCGAGATGACAATTGAGAATTGTTAACTATTTATTAGCATTGTGCTTGCCATTGTGCCATTCGCACATGCTTGTGAGGTTGTTCCCCCTCCAAGCCGGCACTCCCGGAGTTGGCCTTACGCGACAGTTCTTCGCGACCGTGCGGATTGTGCCGAAGTGGATTGCCGTGGAGTGTATATACACGGGGGTGCCATTAGGCCGGGCAAGCGATAACCCATACGGTAGTCCTTTATGAATAATAAAAGTACTAATTGAAAGACAGTAATGAAATGTCATCAGTTATAATGTACAGTAATTGGCTTAACATCATGTTTACGTTCATGTTATAGTCGCTTACTATCTCTTATCAACAAACAACCACCTAGCTGATCCTCTACTGCCGAGCTCCTTGTTACATGTTGCTTACCATGTCCACTAACTTTAATATTGACAATATATCATGCAATCATCGTTTTTACTTTCATTAGTATCATAGCCTAGTGTGTACATTCCGCCGAGGCTAGCGACTTACCCCTGGAACTAATGTTAATATTCTCCCGCCCTTTATGGTTGTTTTTACAGAGCCATCTACAGGAGAGGCTAGGGACCGTGGCAAGGGAGTCGCGTCTAGCTAGACATTGCTAGGAGCGTGCTAGTCGATCACCTTGCTACTCGGGTTACAGCCGAGGGTGATGTCCAGTTTATAGAGAGACTACCATTGTACAGACTTTTTGTATACCCTGTGTTGTATATATATTTTGGATCCAGATGTGGCAGTTTTAGTACTTTCTTTTGTACCTATATTTTGGTTGGACACTCTCGTTCTTTTAGTCTTTGTGACTTTTACTATGCTCTGATATCAGGATAGGATTATGTTATGCTTTTACTCCTATCGACTTGTTTCTTGTAGACGCCTTATATACTACAGGTGTATGGCGGGTCTGTGCACATACCGGATATGCTTCCGCTGGTACCCGGGCGTGACAGATTATAGTGGTATCAGAGCCTAGGGTTGAGTCTTAGTAGACCTAGCAAACCTTAGGCTGGTTGGACTATAAGAATAGGCTCGTGAGAGACGAGGTCTAGCTGAGGCTGTTGTTAGCGAAAGTACTTTGATTGGGTAATCTATAGACTCCGAATGGTAGGAGTTTGATCGAAATGTGCAATTGCTAACTTTGCAGAGGGCCACGTTGGCGGCCGACAACGTGACTTCGGAAGTTAGTACGCGTTACATTTCGTTGCTTTCGCTTGATTAGTTGAGTTATATCTAAAGTAAAGGTTCAATAGTATAGGTTTTATTAATCTATATTTGTTTTTGTGCTGCAGCTTAAGATGCCTGTGACTCGTTCGCAAGCCGTCGGGGCAGCTGAGGCGGCAAATGCGGAGGAAGTAGGGACCTCCGCTACTTCTGGAGCCAGTGGGATCCATGAGTTGCAGGATGAACTCGCGAAGCTGTCGGATTTGGTTGCTCAGCAGGCTGCGGCAGCGCGACAGCAGATGGATGCCGCGCGTCGACAGGAGGACAGAATGAAGAAGTTAGAGGATTTACTATTGCGACAGACGACCGACAGAGAGATTCCTGATCCTATACCTACAGTACCAGACAGGGATGCGACAGTGAGAGCACAGTCACCAGTACCTGATACACCCCCAGTAGCTCCGACGGCAGAGACCCGACAGGAGACAGTAGTACCACCACCAGTATCTATAGCGGCATCAGGGACAGTGTTACCAGAGATGGTGGTGGCTGAGGAGCGAGAGCGGATGATGGAACAATTGAATGAATTCCGTCGTTACAACCCTCGTATTTTCGACGGAGAAAAAGCTGATCATTGGATAGTCGAGAAATGGCTGATGCACATGGAGAAACTATTTTATGATACTTTCGTCGAGGAGCGATATCGGGTTTGGTTTGCGACACACCACCTTGACGGCGAGGCTTACAGGTGGTGGGTGGACATTCGTGAGGATTCCCGTACTGATTTGTCCACTATCATGTGGAACAGGTTCAAGGAATTATTGTTGACGACCTATTTTCCTCAGAGTGTGAAGAGGTAGATGGAAAGGGATTTGAGAAATTTGAGGCAGGGAGACAAAACAGTGGCAGAGTATGAGCGAGAATTCTCTCGATTACTGCACTGCGTTCCTTTTGTGGTTCGAGATGATGAAGACAAGGCCCGGATTTTTGAGGCAGGTTTGCGACCTGCGATTTTCAGATTAGTCCAGGCGTCAAACCTTGCCACTTATAGGGAAGTGGTGAACCGGGCACTGATTGTTGAGAAGGGAGCAGAGATTATGAAGGAAAGAGATGTGATGGATCGAAGTAAAGGAAAAAGGCCGGCAGCTGAGAGTAGTGGACAGCAACCCTTCAGAAGACCACCGAAATATCCGAGGGGCCAGCCAGGTCAGCCGAGGGGTCGAGGTTCCTCAGCACCCCGTGGAGCACCCGAGCGTCGTCGACAGCCACGTTGTGTCATTTGTGGTGGGCCTCACTTTCCACCACAGTGTCCACAACGTGGGGGCAGATGTTTTCTCTGCGGACAGGAGGGCCACTTTCGCTCAGAGTGCCCGAGAGGTTCTTCACCTACACCCTCATCAGCATCAGCACCTGCATCTTCGGTCCCCAGTCAGGGAACTTCGTCAGCACCCTCGCAGTACAGACGACCACCGGGACAGCGGCAGTCTGAGAGTTCTCGACAGGGTTCGAGTGGGCGCATTTACACCGCCCAAACTGAGGAGGCCGCGGCAATGGAGGAGGTCGTAGCAGGTATCATTATGCTTTTTGATATTCGTGTTCGTGCATTATTTGATACTGGTGCTTCACATTCTTTTATTGATCGGCAGTTTGCCCAGTTGCATAGCATTCAGGTAGTACCTACTTTGCATCCTGGACGAGTGATTGTACCTGACCATACCCTTGATGTTCGTGAGTTTTGCCCTCGCTGTCCAGTTCGGGTAGGCGACTGGATTATGCCAGTAGATCTTTTAGCACTGCACAAACTAGGGGAGTTTGATGTAGTATTGGGTATGAATTGGTTGGCTCAGTATTATGCCACCATAGATTGCACGAATAGAATGGTGACCTTTAGGGAGCCGGGTCAGCAAGAGTTTGTTTATAGGGGGTGTCAGAGTTCATTGTTCGCAATGACTATTAGTTCTTCGCGAGCACGACAGTTGATTAGGAGGGGCTGTGTAGCCTATCTGGCTAGCATTTCTATGAGTGACGGAGGAGCCGTCAAGATCGAAGATATTCCGGTTGTGCGGGAGTTTGGAGATGTGTTTCCAGCCGAGCTGCCTGGTATGCCACCTGATAGGGAAGTTGAATTTGTAATAGATCTTGTCCCGGGGACTACCCCAATATCAAAAGCACCCTATAGGATGGCACCCGCTGAATTGAAAGAGCTGAAGGCACAGTTGCAGGATTTATTGGATAGGGATTTCATTCGACCGAGTGTATCTCCTTGGGGAGCACCGGTATTATTTGTTAAGAAAAAGGATGGATCTCTTTGATTGTGTGTGGATTATCGGGAAATCAACAAAGTCACAATCAAGAATAAATATCCATTACCCAGAATTGATGACTTATTTGATTAGTTGCAAGGATCGAAAGTGTATTCAAAGATTGACTTACAATCAGGTTATCATCAGCTTAAGATCAAGCCGGAAGAGGTTTCTAAGACCGCTTTTAGGACACGGTATGGGCATTATGAATTCACAGTTATGCCATTTGGACTGACGAATGCCCCAGCAGCCTTTATGGATTTAATGAACCGTGTCTTTAAGCCCTATTTGGACAGGTTTGTAGTTGTGTTTATCGATGATATATTGATATATTCTCGAAGTAATGAGGAGCATGAAAGCCATCTAAGAGTGGTGTTACAAGTACTTCGAGAAAAGAAGTTGTTTACAAAATTAAAGAAATGCGAATTTTGGCTTCGAAAAGTAGCATTTCTGGGTCATGTCATTTCAGAGACTGGGATAGCGGTGGACCCAAAGAAGATTGAAGCGATTAAAGATTGGCCTAGGCCGACCAGTGTCACAGAAATTCGAAGTTTTCTTGGTTTAGCGGGATACTACCGAAGATTTGTAGAAGGATTTGTAAAGATGTCTACATCACTCACTCGACTGACACATAAAGGAGCTAAATTTCTGTGGAATGAAACCTACGAAAGAAGCTTTCAAGAGCTAAAGGAACGGTTGACCACTGCCCCGATTTTAGCACTGCCAGTTACAGGAGTGGATTACGTAATTTACAGCGATGCGTCGTTAAATGGATTAGGGTGTGTTCTAATGCAGAACGGCAGAGTAATTGCTTATGCGTCTCGCCAATTGAAAGATTATGAAAAGAACTACCCTACACATGATCTTGAATTAGCAGCTGTGGTATTTGCTTTAAAGCTTTGGCGCCACTACCTCTACGGCGAGCGTTGCGAAGTCTACACGGATCATAAAAGCTTAAAGTATCTGTTTACGCAGAAGGAATTAAACTTGAGACAACGTAGATGGTTGGAGTTACTCAAGGACTATGATTTGACTATCCTCTATCATCCAGGAAAAGCGAATGTAGTAGCAGATGCTTTAAGTCGAAAATCGACGGAGAATTTGGCGATGTCGATAACGATGCAACCACTGTTAGTAAAAGAAATGGAGCAGCTGAATTTGGAAGTTGTAGCTCCTCACACACCTTGGAGACTTATGTCATTGGTGGTGCAACCTACCCTGATCGATCGAATTAAAGAAAAGCAAGCTCAAGATGAATTCTTGCAAAAGATTCAAGCAAAGATCACTAACGATCCTGTTAGTGATTTCCGAGTGGATGATCAGGGATTGCTAAAATTCGGTGATAGAATTTGTGTACCTGCCGATCCAGATACTAAAGAGGAGATTTTAAAGGAAGCACATCGAGCACCGTATACTTTACATCCTAGGAGCACGAAAATGTATAAAGATCTAAAGATAACTTACTGGTGGCCTGGAATGAAAAAGGAAGTTGCAGACTTCGTAGCGAAGTGCTTAACGTGTCAGCAAGTTAAAGCTGAACATCGACTTCCTGCAGGAAAACTTCAGAGTTTACCCATACCAGTGTGGAAGTGGGAAAAGATTACTATGGATTTTATTGTTGGATTACCCCGTTCACAAGCAGGCCATGATGCAATCTGGGTAATTGTGGATAGATTGACCAAATCTGCCCACTTTATCCCAATTTATACAGTTTGGTCAGGGGAGAGACTCGCACAAGTGTACCTTGATGAAATTGTGCGATTACATGGAGTACCCGCCTCTATTGTTTCTGACCGAGATACCCGCTTTGTTTCACATTTCTGGAGAAGTTTACAGGAGGCTATGGGTACCCGATTGGATTTTAGTACTGCTTTCCACCCCCAGAGTGATGGGCAGTCCGAGCGTATTATCCAGACCCTTGAGGATATGTTGAGAGCCTGTGTGATTGATTACCAGGGCAGTTGGCCACAGTTTCTGCCGATGGCTGAATTTGCTTATAACAATAGTTATCAAGCAAGTATTCAGATGGCACCGTTTGAGGCCCTTTATGGTAGAAAGTGCAGATCACCACTTCATTGGAGTGAGGTGGGTGAGAGATTGGTTTTGGGTCCTGATGTATTACAAGAGGCTGAAGCTAAAGTTCGACTGGCACGAGAACGACTACTAACAGCCCAAAGTCGACAAAAGAGTTATGCGGACAAACGTCGGCGAGAATTGGAATTTCAAGTTGGCGATCATGTATTTCTGAAGGTTTCACCGACGAAAGGAGTTAAAAGATTTGGTATTCGAGGAAAGTTGAGTCCTCGATTTATTGGACCTTACGAGGTGTTGGAGCGGGTAGGCCCCGTAGCTTATCGGCTTGCGTTGCCGCCGAATCTATCGAGAGTACATAATGTGTTTCATGTATCTACACTACGGAAGTATGTTTTTGATCCAACTCACATTTTGGAGAGTACTCCAGTGGATTTACAAGAAGATTTAAGTTTTGAGGAGCATCCAGTGAGGATACTAGCTCGAGAAGTTAAACGGCTTCGAAATCGCGAGATACCCTACGTGAAGATCCTTTGGAGCAATCACGATGAACGGGAAGCTACCTGGGAACTAGAAAGTGCAATGCAAGAGCATTATCCCTATCTATTCTCGATGGAATCGTGAGGTAAGTGTTTATAAGTTTCGCGGACGAAACTTTCTTTTAGGAGGGATGAATGTAATACACTGAACTTTCGCAATTTGCGGAGTTCGAGTGTGTGGAAGGGAAGGTGGAACTACCCTACATGTTCTAAAGGGTTAGAGACATTTATGATTAAGTTTGAGGGTGATCGGAATGCTAAAAGCAAGAAAGTGCATTGTAATATCGAAATTGGCATTTTCTGTATTGGTGTACCGGTACAAGCATAATGCTGTACCGGTACAGCAAGCAGCAGCAGCAATAGGTGCGTGGCAGTTTGGGCATTTTGGTCTTTTCCCCTTCTATCTCCATCCTTATCCTTCCTGCTCGACCTCAGCAACTCCCCAAAGGGTGCTGGAGGCCAAGGGATAAGGGTTGGTGCTTCCTAACTTTCTCTCTCTAGATTTCTCTCTCCTAGTGTATGAAATGGTGAATTTGAGCTTGATTTCTTCTTCTCTTTGGTGTTAGCTGGTTTGGAACCTTGAGGGACAGCCTCTAGAGCTAAAGGAGAGGTGTTGTGACAGAGTTCTTCATCCTTACTGCAGAGAAAGGTTAAAGAGAGAGGCTTAGAAAGGTAATTACCTAAATTAGTTCTCATTTTACAGCTTTTGTGCTTAAGTTGAACCTATTCTTGTATCGTGATCGCAGCTGGTTGAAGAGTGGTTCCAGCAGTGAGAAAGGAATACTTTGCGATGATTTCTCTGTTCTAATTCAAGGATAAGCTGATTTGAAGCCTTAAGAAGGTAATTGGCTGAGTATTACTTTATTATTGTGACTATATAAGGCATATTAGTGAGTTTAGTGACTGTTTTGGTATTAACTCGCAGCGAGGGCAGTAGATCGATCTCGGCTGATATTTAGAAGTCTTTGGAGATTAAATTGTGTGCCATGGACTGAATCAAGACAGGTTTCTAAGCTTTAACCTGACCTAAGGTGAAAATCTCTTCGAATTAGATAATACTATCTATAGGTTGGCGTAGATGTGATGATAATGTGTAGCTGATTTGCGACAGAGTATTTGGTAGTTCTCGACTGACTTCGGGGAACTTACGAAAGTGGACTTTGATGTCTTAAGCTGGAGTAAACATGGGCTAAAGCTATAACTGGGTACGAAGTGTGCAGTTGCTGAAATAGGCTGTTTTAGTAAGCACTTCAATGCAGTTTTATAGCTATTCGCAGCAGGTTCACAGCGGACGATGTGTGTAGATCTCGGCTGATGTTGGAAGGCTTTTGAAGCTGAAATCTGAAGCATTCATCTAATCTAAACCAGGGGTTCCACTAGCAAAAGGTACAAGGTGAAATTCTACCTCCTGGAAGTGTTAATGTAATAGGGTTACATAGGATCTGAAGTATACTCCCAGCTGATCTTGTATCAGTTCCTAGGGCTTTTGGGGAATTGTGAAGATTCATACCTGCAGGTTGGACGTGAATTGTCGACTAATAGGTGGGTCGGACCTCACCAGAGCAAGTGAACTCCTTCTATGTTCATTATAAAGCGATATAACTACGAATTAGACATAATTATGTGAATCATGAATGATGGCCTTCTCTTTAAGTCTAAATGCATAAACAATAAATAATGATGCAATCAATGTATGCCTCGGTTAATAATATGTTCAAATATTGTCATTGACTAGTAGTTGATACAAGTGACATATGTAATTGTATAGTTCTTTTATTTAGTCACTTAATCTGGTGGATACTAACATGCTATGTTGAAATCCGACCTAAAGGTCGAGTGTAAGAACCTTATATATGTTTCGAGATGACAATTGAGAATTGTTAACTATTTATTACATTTGCTTGCCATTGTGCTCATTCGCACATGCTTGTGAGGGTCGCTCCCTACAAGCCGGCACTCCGGAGTTGGCCTACGCGACAGTTGCTCGCCCGTGCGGGATTGGGTGCCGAAGTGGATTGCCGTGGGGAGTGTATACTACCACGGGGCCATTAGGCGCGGTGCAAGCTGGACTACCATAGGTAGGTCCTTATGAATGAAATAAAAGTACTAATTGACAAGGACAGTAATGAATGCTCATCAGTATAATGTACAGTATTGGCTTACACATCCATGTTTACGTTCATGTTTATAGTAGTTACTATGCTTTTATTACCTAGCTGATTCATTACTGCAGAGATCATTGTTACATGTTGCTTACATGTCCATTAACTGTTAATATTGACAATATATCATGCAATTATCGTTTTTACTTTCACTTAGTACATCATGAGCCTAGTGGTGTAATTCGCCGAGGCTGGCGGCTTACCCACTGGGAACTATTGTTAATAGTTCTCACGCTCTTTTTATGGTTGTTTTTACAGAGCCATCTACAGGAGAGGCTAGGGATCATGGCAAGGGAGTCTCGTCTAGCTAGACATTGCTAGGAGCGTGCTAGTCGATCACCTTGCTACTCAGGCTACGGCCGAGGGTGATGTCCAGTGTATAGAGAGACTACCATTGTACAGATGTTTTGTGTACCCTGTGTTGTATATGAGTTTTGGATCCTGATGTTATAGTTTTATACTTCTTCTCAATGATGTCGAGATTTTGGATTGGTTACTCTTTGTTCCTTTGTTGTTAATATTATGGACTTATACTTCGCTCTGATATCAGGATAGGATTTTTTTTGTTTCTATGTTCTTCCTATCGACTTGTTTCTTGTAGACGCCTTATATACTGCAGGTGTATGGCGGGTCTGTGCACGTACCGGATATGCTTCCGCTGGTACCCGGGCGTGACAATCTACTCTAGCATAAACAAGTACGTCCGATGGCAACAAGTAAACGCTACTGTCCAAGATGTCATGCATAAAGAATGAGCTCTATCATGCGACCCAGTATACTATGACACAATGAATGAAACAGGCAAGTATACTATATGTATCCCAATGCTATGTCATGAGCGTGTCAAGTAACCCAACTACTATGCCTATCTAGCAATGATTATTCAATCTTAACACCCTGTCGATTTCCATTTCCAATTAAGGACCTACCAAAGGTAGTCCAGCTTGTGCCGCCTAAGTGCCTGTGGTAGCCCGACATCCCTACTCTTGGAATGTGTCTGTCCCACTCGACCCCGTAGGCTTCTCAATACCGCACGAGCGAACATAAGTCGCGTAGGCTAACTCCGGAGTGCCGGCTTGTAGGGAGCGACCCTCACAAACATGTGCGAATGAGCACAAATGGCAAACAAACAAAGTCAAAGTCTCAAGTACTCTGCTCTCATGCCTCTCAAATGGCAAGGTCACTAGCATCCCCAAGGATCTAGTCCAAAGTCTCAAAGTGACGCTCCAACGCACACACTTGCTTAGTGCCTCTTTATGACACTTAAGCATCACAACTAATCATGCCCAATTCATGTTCTATATTCCAATTAAAACAATACTAGCAAGGTTCACTTTAGCCCGGGCCAAATGCCTCTTTATGACATTGGCCCAATCTCTAAAATAGTCTAAGTCCTCAAGCCTCTCTAGGCTTCCAAAAATCCCTAATGTCACAATTGGCAAATAAGCTAAATGCATGAAAGCAAGGTTCATTTTCATAATAGGGATCTTAGTTTCAAATCTCAACCAGAATGCTATTTCACACATGTATGCTCTCTACTACCTAGAGGCCTAAAATTTTACTATATGCAACATAGGCATTTTAAGCATTCTAAAATTCACAATAAATACATATAACAAGAATATGCATGCTTTTTCATTTTATAATACTTAAATCATCAACAATGAGATTTTCTCATTGTGTGGCTAGGTCAAACCCACCGAACCGTCGCGTGCTCCTTTGATTCGCCGAATGGAGTTGTCCACGAGTCTCAAAATACCCTAAAAGTATTGAGCGAAGAGATACACGGGCATTACGATCAACTATAGGATCAAACATTAACCATCTCAAAAATAGGATCAAAACTCACCTCTAGTGCAAAATCTCTTCCTAAGCTCCAAAAGAGAGCTAAATCCCTTCCAATCCAACCCAAAAGAAGGCTTTAATCCAAGTGATCAAGCTCCAAAAACCCTAGATCAAAAAGCCCCAAAATCAACCCTAAAATCTCATTCTAGGGTTCCAACACAAGAAAACCTCAAATCCAAAGTCTAGATGGAGAGAAAGGGCTACCAACCTCTAAGAAGCTTCAATCCAAGCTCAAAGGGTGAAGATCTCCTCTCTTGCAAGCTCCAAGTCCAAGTACCAAGCACCAAGGAAGAAAATAGGGTGAGGAAGATGCCCCAAGTCCACTAGTAGCTCTCAAACTTCTTCTTCTTCCCTCCTTCTTCCCCTTCTCCTTCTTCTTCTTCTCTATCAAGGGTGTAGAGAGAGTTGAGAGAAGAGAAATGAGGTGAAGAGAGAGTGGATGGGTCATATAGACCCTCTATTGTAACAAAATCCAACTAGGTCCCTCAAAAATCCAATATTGCAACAGCCCTGTCTGGGCAGTTTTTGCCCAGAGGGACCGGTCTCTCCCCAGCAGGGACCGGTCTCTCGCTGCGAACCCGAGAAACCAACGTTCGGGAACCGGTCTCTCCCTGCGCGGGACCGGTCTCTCACTGCGTAGACGCGCTCGGGGACCGGTCTCGCCCGCCAGGGACCAGTTGCCTCAGGGCTGCCGCAACACTGCTCACTGGGGGACCGGTCTCTCCTTTCAGGGACCGGTCCCCGAGAGTGAAAACTCCCAGGACTCGTCCAGAATTCAGGTTTTCGAACTTTTTAGGTCGGAAAACATTCTACGACCCTCCACCAAGTGTGGAAAAGCTCGAAACCCATCTAGTCACTCGAACCTCGCAATTTGCGAAGGTCCAGTGTGCTACATTCACCCCTCCTAAAAGGGAGTTTCGTCCACGAAACTCGAGATTACAAGTACCTCAAGCCTCCATCTGAAAAAGATGGGGATAGCGCTCCCTCAATGCGCTCTCCAGCTCCCAAGTAGCCTCGCGCTCGTCGTGGTTGCTCCAAAGCACCTTCACGTAGGGAATCTCACGGTTCCACAATCTTTTCACTTCGCGAGCCAAAACTCTCAAAGGTTGCTCCTCGAAGCTCAAATCATCCCTCAGCTCCATAGGCCTAGCATCCAACACGTGAGCCGGGTCGTGGATGTACTTCCGAAGGACCGATACATGAAACACATTGTGTACACCCGATAGGTTTGGCGGTAGAGCGAGTCGATACGCTACCGGGCCTACACGCTCCAAAACCTCATACGGTCCAATGTATCGGGGGCTCAACTTGCCCCGGATTCCAAATCATCTAATCCCCCGAGTCGGCGAGACTTTCAAGAACACATGGTCTCCAATCTGAAACTCCAAGTCTCGTTGACGCCGATCAGCATAACTTTTCTGCCTACTCTGGGCTGTCAACAATCGCTCCCGAGCAATGCGAACCTTGTCTTCTGCTTCCTGGAGCACATCTGGGCCTAAAGCCAATCTCTCGCCAACTTCACTCCAATGAAGTGGCGATCTACACTTCCGTCCATAGAGTGCCTCGAACGGTGCCATCTTGATGCTGGCTTGATAACTGTTGTTGTAAGCAAACTCTGCCATCGGTAGATGCTGCGACCATCCTCCCTGAAAGTCAATCACGCAAGCTCGAACCATGTCCTCGAGAGTCTGTATAGTACGCTTCGACTGCCCGTCACTCTGGGGGTGGAAAGCAGTGCTGAAATCCAAGCGCGTACCCAAGGCATCCTGAAAGCTCTTCCAAAAGTGAGATACAAAACGAGGGTCTCGATCGGAAACGATAGAAGTAGGTACCCCGTGAAATCGCACAATCTCATCCAAGTATACCTGTGCGAGTCTCTCACCAGTCCAAGTGGTGTGGATAGGTATGAAATGTGCCGATTTCGTCAACCTATCCACGATCACCCAAATAGCGTCATGCCCGGCCTGTGAGCGAGGCAGTCCCATCACGAAGTCCATGGTGATCTTTTTCTATTTCCACACTGGAATCGGTAGGCTCTGCAACTTTCCTGCAGGAACTCGGTGCTCAGCCTTCACCTGTTGGCAAGTTAAACATCTAGCAACAAACTCACCAATATCCTTTTTTCATTCCGGGCCACCAATAAAGTAATTTCAAATCCTTGTACATCTTGGTGCCTCCCGGATGTATAGCGTACGGTGCTCGGTGTGCTTCTTGAAGAATGTCCTCTTTAATGCTCAAGTCCGCCGATACACAAAGTCGTCCGCGGAAACGCATCAATCCATCACCGTCTAAAGTGAAGTCACCGGTGCAACCATCAACTATCTTAGTTCGAATCTTTTGCAACTCTGAGTCGGAAGCTTGCTTTTCTTTAATCCTTTCTATAAGTGTAGGTTGCACCACCAAAGTCATCAGTCTCAAAGGTGTATCAGGAGCCACCACCTCCAACTCCAACCGCTTCATCTGCTCGATCAACGGCGGTTGAGTAACCACAAGCATCGCTAAGTTCTCAGTCGATTTCCTAATTAGCGCATCCGCCACCACGTTAGCCTTGCCCGGGTGGTAAAGTATCGTAAAATCATAATCCTTGAGTAGCTCCAACCATCTGCGCTGCCTCAAGTTCAACTCCTTCTGAGTGAATAGATACTTTAAGCTTTTATGATCCGTATATACTTCGCATCGCTCGCCGTATAAGTAGTGGCGCCATAGTTTCAAGGCAAAGACTACGGCTGCCAACGCCAAATTATGGGTAGGATAGTTTCTTTCATATTCCTTCAATTGGCGAGAAGCATACGCGATCACTTTGCCGTCCTGCATCAAAACACAGCCCAATCCATTAAAGGAAGCATCACTATAAATCACATACCCTGCTCCAGCAGTCGACAAGGTAAGGATTGGGACGGTCGTCAACCTCTGCTTCAACTCTTGGAAGCTCCTTTCACACGCGTCGTTCCAAATGAACTTAGTTCCCTTATGCGTGAGCCTCGTGAGGGGAGTAGATAACTTTGCAAACCCCTCAACAAACCGTCGGTAGTAGCCGGCCAAACCAATGAAGCTCCTTATCTCGGTCACGCTCGTCGTCCTTGGCCAATCCTTGATAGCTTCTATTTTCCTCGGGTCCACGGCTATGCCTGATCCTGAAATCAAATGGCCGAAAAACGCCACCTCTCTAAGCCAAAATTCACACTTTTTCAACTTGGCATAGAGCTTCTTTTCCCGAAGCACTTGAAGTACAAGTCTCAAGCGTCCCTCATGATCCGCATCACTTCGGGAATAGACCAAAATGTCGTCGATGAATACTACGACGAACCTGTCTAGGTAAGGCTTGAAAACACGGTTCATTAAATCCATAAAAGCTGCCGGGGCATTAGTAAGCCCAAACGGCATAACGGTAAACTCGTAATGTCCATACCGTGTTCTAAAAGCCGTATTCGACACATCCTCAGGCTTGATCTTCAACTGGTGATATCCCGACTGCAAGTCGATCTTGGAATACACACAAGATCCCTGAAGCTGATCAAATAGATCGTCGATCCTCGGCAATGGATACTTGTTCTTGATCGTGACTTTATTAAGTTCACGATAGTCCACGCACAAGCGAAGTGATCCATCCTTCTTCTTCACAAACAGAACCGGTGCTCCCCAAGGTGACACACTCGGTCTCATGAAACCCTTGTCCAAAAGATCTTGCAACTGTGCCTTCAGCTCCTTCAATTTTGCTGGTGCCATCCTATAGGGTGCCTTTGAGATTGGAGTAGTCCCGGGAACGAGATCTACCACAAACTCAATCTCCCTATCAGGTGGCATGCCTGGAAGCTCCGCTGGAAACACATCTCCAAACTCCCGCACTACGGGGATATCCTCAATCCTAGGGGCGTCATCACCACCCCGCAAAACCACAGTAGCCAAGTAGGCTACGCAGCCTCTACTAATCAACTGCCGAGCTCGGGAAGAGCTAATCGTCATCGCAAAAAGCGAACTCTGGCATCCTCGGTACACAACCTCCGCCTGCCCCGGCTCTCTAAACGTCACCGTTCGATTCTTGCAATCGATGGTAGCAAAGTACTTGGTCAACCAATCCATGCCCAATACAACATCAAACTCCCAGAGTTTATGCAAAGCTAGCAAGTCCACGGGCATAATCCAATCTCCAACCCGAACAGGGCAACTGGGGCAAAACTCCCGAATGTCCAAAGAATGATCGGGTACAACAACTCATCCCGGATGCAACAAGGATACAAGTGGGATGCCATGCAACTCGGCAAACAGCCGATCTATAAATGAATGCGATGCACCGGTATCAAATAATGCTCTAACTCGAATACCATAAAGTAAAATGATACCTGCGACCACATTCTCGGCTGCCGCCGCCTCCTCGGTCTCGGCCACATACATGCGCCCACTCGGGGTCTGTCGTGACCCGTCCCCCTGCCGCTGAACTGGCGGCCGTCCTGCCTGGTGATGCGCAGAAGATGTCCCCTGGCTGGGACCTGGTGATGCTGGTGCAGATGCCGAAGATGGCGCTGGCGCTGAACCTCTCGGGCAGTCCGACTGGAAGTGGCCCTCCTGGCCACACAAGAAGCACCTACCCCGGCTGCGTGAACACTGCTGCGG
>NW_017890526.1:0-48975 GCF_001540865.1 Ananas comosus
TTTTTTTTTTTTTTTTTTTTTTTTTTTTTTTTTTTTTTTTTGTGGCTCTCTCTTCATATTCCTCTTCCTCGCAATTTCTTTCTTTCTCCACCAGCTTTTTATCCCTCTCCTCCACCTCCACTACCTCATGTCGATGTCATGCTCCTCTTTCCTACTTCTCTACAGTTTTGTTGACACTAGCGGTGGCAATACGGATTTGGATATAACACAAATTGTGGAAGTGAGTCGTAAACGGCAATGACGAGGAGGGTACAGTAGGATTTAAGGTTGACAGGTAGGGAGAGCGCATCGCGGCGGGGGCAACGACTGCGGCAGAAGATAACAACTGCGGTAAAGAGCGACGAAAGAAGTGCAGTAGCGAAAAAAAATACAAATGGTGGAACAAAGCGAATAAGAAAAAATAAAAAATATATATTTTTCTTCTTTTAAGAAGGTCATCATGTGTTATAGCTAGCTGCTACAGAAAGACCAGTAGAGAAGAAAGAAGAAAAAAATTATACTGTTTGAAACTAAGTTGTATTGCTTAAAACTATTTGAGACTAAATTTTGGTCAAAATTCGTTTAATTCATTATATTTTAATTAGTTTCTAATTAAGAAATCAAATTATAATTTTATATAAAATAAGTTGATTATCTAAATTTTTATTAATATTTTTATAATATAATAATATATGACAATTAATTTAACTATAAAAAACAGTAACACTCCCGCTCACCCAAAAGTGAGTTTAATCTTACATTCTATCCCAGAGGCAATAACTCGTCACTAGTCTTATCAATTTTTTTAAACATTAAAATCTCAAAAGCAGTGTCTAAATTCTTAATAAAAGGGGGTTTTTTTGCAAATAGCCCTCTGACAAATTTTATTTACAAAAATAGTCCCGTCTAAAAATTATTTGCAAAAATGGTCCTGTCCCTGCCACGTCAGCGCCACGCAGGCAGGGCGGGCTCAGGTATTTAAGTTGAACACGGTGAACCATTCACCGTGTTCAATACAAGATTTTTGTATTGGACACGGTGAATGGTTCACCGTGTCCAATACAAATACTCCAACAATGGCTAAGTTGGAAGTATTTGTATTAGACACGGTGAACCATTCATCGTGTCCAATTATTTGTATTGGACACGATGAATGGTTCACCGTGTCCAATACAAATATTTCGATCTTAGCTTTTTTATATTGGACACGGTGAATCATTCACCGTGTTCAATATAAGATTTTTGTATTGGACACGATGAATGGTTCACCGTGTCCAATATGATATTTGTATTGGACACGGTGAATCATTCACCGTGTCCAATACAAAAATCTTGTATTGAACACGGTGAATGGTTCACCGTGTTCAATTTACCCATCTGGCCTCGTCCCGCCCGCGTGGCGCTGATGTGGCGCTTGCGTGGCTGGGCCAGAGTCATTTTTGCAAATAAATTTTTGACAGGGCCAATTTAAAAAAAAAAAATTGTAAGGGGGCTATTTGCAAAAAAAATCCTAATAAAAGAGTAGGTGTGAATTTTAATTTACACCTAATTTTTGAGCCTTTAAGTTGCATTTGTTATAAAGTGTTCAAGTGACAATGACCGCTAATCATTAGCTACTATATCATTTTAAAATTATTATTATTCAGTAATGCGCACAGATGCACTACAAAAGACTAAAATGAAAAGATAAAAAGCTTGGGTCATTCAGACAAATCATTGGTATCTCAATGGTATCTAAGATTGCTAGTGAATGGAATGAAAGATTATGAATTTGAGTTCCAGAAAAACAATTTAGATAGAATTGTTGGGAGACAAGTACTCTATTCTTTTAAATAGAGAAAAAGAAATTAATAAATGCATAAGCCACTCAAATTAAAAGTATCGATAGGAAACCGACTGTTTCTAGCGCAAGTGGCAAAGAGCTCGGTGATTGATACTTGAGATTTCAAATTCGAATTCTAGTTGAATCACATTTCCAGCTAAGTTTATTTATAAAAGAAATAAACGAAACGGATAGCATGCTACCTTTTTTAAAAAAAAAAAAATGAAAGAAACTTCAAATACCCTTCCCGTGGTTTCACACTTTCTTACTTTAGTACCCTGTGGTTTAAAGTATATCAAGCTAGTACTCTGTGGTTTCGCACTTTTTTACTTTAGTACCATGTAGTTTCAAGTGTATCAAGTTAGTACCCTGTGGTTTCGCACTTTCTCACTTTAGTACCCTGTGGTTTAATATTTCGTTAAATTATATATACCTCGAAATGGATAATAAAAAAATAAAATTGAAACCACATGGTACTAACTTGATATAAAAATGAAACTACAGGATACTAACTTGATACACTTGAAACCATAGGATACTAAAGTGAAAAAGTATGAAACCACAGGATACTAACTTGATACATTTTAAACCATAGGGTACTAAAGTAAGAAAGTGCGAAACCACAGGAAAAGTATTTAAAATTTTCCAAAAAAAAAAAAAAAAAAAAAAAACTCATGAGAAGTTCAAAAGTCACAATACATAAATAAATATGGCTAAGAGGAAGTAGTTAGATTTGCAGAGAAGATTTTAATGGGGGATCAATGGTGCATGAGACATGATATTTGAGCATTGAATTTGGATTTGCTTTGAGCCAATGTGTAGTTGAAATCAGGATCTTTTAGTTCAGTTTGATGAGGAATCTTGTGCTTGTGGCCCCAATGGAGTTGTGATGAAGAACAATTGAGAATGGGAAAAAGTAGTGTAAAATAAAAAATAAAAAAAAAAAAGGAAAAAGAAACTTTTGCCCTAGTCAAGTCAAGGTTAGCTGTAACTTGGGTGCACCAACCTACAAAAGGAGAAATGATTGGTTGTACCTGTGCACCCCATGTTTTGTGTATCTGTTTTCATTCTTATATATTTCAATGGATTAATTGTACATGTATTTCTACAAAGAAATAAGATTATATATTTATTAGTGGTCAAGTGTATATATTCCTCTCAATTTGTGTAGATTCATAAATAATTTCCGTCTACTAAGTAACTAGTTGGCTATAATTTCTTAGTTGATATTGAAGGTTTTACGTTCGAAAACTTATTACTTTACATTTCAATTTATTTCTAAAAAAAATGAAACTATTATATATCTTTCTGTCTCTAAAAAAAACTTTCTTAATTGCTGAATTCATCACAAAAAAAAAATGGCCAATACTATATAGCGTAGTTGGCCAAGAATTTAATGATTGACATAATAGCCTATTATCTTTCTCTCTTTATAAGAAAAACTCCCTTAATTGCCGAATTAATCACAACAAGAATTTAATGATTGATATAATAGTCTATTATCTTTCTTTCTCTAAAAGAAACTCCCTTAATTGCTGAATTAATCACGAAGAAAAACGACCAATACTAGGTAACGCAGTTGGCAAGAATTTAATAATTGATATTCGATTTTTTTTTTGAGATAGAAAGATAGTATATTATTAGTCTTGTTTATATTTTTTAGAAATAAATATAGTTAAAAATAAAAAGCAACAAGGTTTCGAACTTGGTACCTCGAGTATCAACCACTAAGTTTTTTACCACTTGTGCCAGAGACGGCCAATATTAATATTTGATATTCTAATTTCTAAATTTAGTTATTTCACATTTCTTACTAAGTTCATTAAAACATAAACACATTGTATACTACTTTTATCTCCCTAAAAAAAAGAAAAAATGTATGGGGACCCCCTCAACTGCAGGCAATTCTAAAATACCTCCTCTATCTTTTTTAGATTGACACTTGCTACACTAATTTTAAAAAATAAGTAAATTTATTCATATTTCCAGCTAAGTTTATTTCTAAATGAAATAAATGAAATGGATAGCATGCTACCTATCTCTCTAAAAAAAAAAAAAATTGTGTACAAAGTTTGGTTTGAAGCAAACAAACTTTTGTCCACAAAATGCAGTTTGACGTACACGAAAAAAATATAAATAAAGAAAAGTTAGATTCGCGAATTATTGTGTGTATTTTTTTTTTAGAGATAGATAGCATGCTATTCATTTCATTTAGAAATAAATTTAGCTGGAAATGTGAATCAATTAGGATTTGAACTTAAGATCTCGGCTATCAACTACTGAACTCTTTGCCACTTGCGTCAGAGACGGTCGATTATTGCATGTGTATCTTAAATTCTTAATTCTGGGAAATGTTAGAAACTTTATAAGAAACTAGATCGTACCTTCTGCCATGATTTCGATTTCTATATCCAATTTGTAAACTGCGATCCTTACTCGTGGTTCGTCCTCGTTCGTGATCTGCAAGAAGACGGGACGTTTCGAGTCTAATTTTCTTATCACCGGAGATGGAGCCGTCACAGACAATTGGATTATGGTTAGACCGAGACTCCCGTATGTTACATATTTATAGATGTTAAATCACGTCCGTCCATCAAGGACGTGTCCAGATACATCCTAACCGTAAGATCTAAAATATCTTTATAGATCAACTTAAATAGATTGACTGTATCTTTATGGATCGCCTTGAATATATTATGTGGGCCACATCCAACAGAAAATGCATGTGTATATGTATATATATACAGGTAAAACATCGTTCACTTGGTTCGGGCCGCACCCGAGAGTGACTCTAATGGATCCGGAGCTGGTGCGAGAAGTGCTGTCGGATAAATCCGGCTGCTTGCAGAAGCCCAGAAATCCCCTGGCGAGGCTTCTGGCATCCGGACTCGCAGCTTATGAAGGTCAGAAGTGGACCAAACACAGAAGAATCATCAATCCTGCTTTTCACTTGGAAAAACTGAAGGTATTATATATGCACCCACAAATTTTTTTTTTTTTTTTTTGAAGGTAATTATGTATGGAAACCCCCCCTCAAGTATAGGTAATTCTGAAAATGCTCCTTTTACTTTTATTATTTCTTTTTTATTTAGACACCCTATATAAATTTTACTTTAGTTAAGTGAATTTGTAATTAACCTCTTTTTCTAAAATTCTCCAAGCACATGATGGCCGCATTTTCGCTCTGCTGCGACGAGCTGATCGATAGGTGGGACGGGCTCATCGGTGGTAGAGGGTCGGGCGAAGTAGACGTGTGGCCCGAGCTGCAGAGCTTCACCGGAGACGTGATTTCCCGAGCTGCGTTTGGGAGCAGCTACCGCGAGGGGCGGCGCATTTTCGAACTGCAGGAAGAGCAAGCTCCGCTTGTCATGGAAGTGCTTCAAAGCCTATACATCCCTGGCTACAGGTTCTGAATTTTCAATGAAACATTGTCTTAATAGTGCTTTTAAAAGAAGCACCGTAAGCGAAAACTCTGAATAGAGTTAGAAACTTTTTACTTTTGGAACTCAGAATTTCATTTCAGATTCTCGCCGTAATAGAAGTTACATAAGTCCCGTTGTTTGCTAACACTATACTCTTTAAATTATCTCCATCTATTGATTTTCTCTTGTGCTCAATAACGAGGTGTCAAAAATAATTCAAAAATATAACCTCACATTTTTGAGTCTCCTAATGAGTTTGTATATTACATGTAGAAGCTCTTTGATTTTAAGGTAAACTTCAAATACCCTCTTGTGGTTTCACACGTTCTCACTTTAATATTCTGTGGTTTAAAGTGTATCAAGTTAGCCCCCGTGGTTTCACACTTTCTCATTTTAGTACTCTGTGGTTTAAAGTGTATCAAGTTAGTACACTGTGGTTTCATTTTTCTCTTTTTATTATCTATTTTACTAATTTTTTTCGTTAAATCAGTAACAAAGTTAAAATTAAAAGGTACTAAAATGAATATTCGATAAACTTAGATATGGTATCTGAAGTTTTTTGTATATAATTTAACGAAATATTAACGGAGGAAAAAAAAATCAGTGAAAAAGTTAAAACTAAATCATACTAAAGTAAATATTTGATAAACCTAGATAGGATATCTGAAGTTTTTTTGTATATAATTTAATGAAATATTAATAGAGGAGCCGACGAAAAGAGAAAAATAAANACAATTAATGGGTAATTTGCGTCTGAGGATTCACGGTGATGTTACCCTTTTATCACCTTGGAGATCTGATGCCCCACCCTTTCCTTTTCCTCTTTTTTTTAGAAATTTTTTGTTGATTTATTTATGCTACATTGATTGTGCACTGATTTAGTTTTTTTTCCCTTTTTTTTTGTTTCTGAAATGAAATTGGAGTTGTTGTTGTGGAAATAATTGAAGGGTTGAGATGATGATGTGTGATTTAGTTTCCCTATTGGTTTGATGGCCGAGATGATGGCTTTCATATGTATTAGCTCTATCTGATCATCAACCTTCTCTCTTTCGTTTTGTGGGTTGAATTGTTTTTCTTTTTTTTTTTTGGAAATTTGTTTTGGTTTGTTTAAGATTGAATTCGCCTTTTTATGCACAATTTTAAGTTATATCCTCTATTTTATTTGTAGTTCAAGGACATTTTTTTAAACTAATCTCTATACAATTGAAAAAATTTTATTTGCGAACTAATTTGGATTAATGGAGAGAGAGGTCAAAGATACTGAATCATTCATGGTGTTTGAACAAACATATTTTTCATAATTTTAGTGTGAAAAAAATAAAAAAGTAAAGAAAAGTGGCTATGGAATTTTATATTTTTGCTATTTAAAAAGCCTTTTGCATGTTAGAATGGTAAATAATTTATTATTTGTTTTTACAGTTATTATTACTGAAAAAAAAAAATTTCTAGAATGTTGTTTGTAAAGTGTTTAATCGCTCAAACCTCCTCTCTCTCACTTTAATTTATGAGGGTTTTTAAGTGCTTGCATGTCAAAAATTTATGAGTATTTTTTAGACTAAATTATAAAAAAAACTGTAAATATTTTTTTTTTTGTTAAAATTTTAAAAATAATTTTAGAAAGATATGATGTTAATGTAGAGGCGAAATAATCATTTTTTTTTATAAAAAATTAATTTTTAAATATATATTTGTTATTTTGAAAGGTATTTTTATAAGTAGTGATAAATTTCCCAAGAAGGGGTTTAAATGTAATAATTTAAAATATTAAGTAAAATATAGATTTTTAAATGTTATAGAAAAAAATTGAAAAAAAAATGAGTATTTATATACAAAAATTTATAGTTTAACTTATTTTTTAATATTTTCTTGATTATTTTAATGTATTCTAGAATATGCAGATGGGGACAAATCAGTTGCAGTGGAAGAAACCTGAGATCTTTAGATGTGAATTTTGGATCGCCATTTATCATATTTTTGCTTGAACAGCAACTGTAACTGTTGTATCTTAAGTTGTAGAACATTTTTTGTTTAATATTTATAGAGATAAGTATAAAATATTGAATTTTGTATGAATATATTTACTATTTAATACGTTTATAGAGAGTTGAATGAAATTAACTCTAAATTAAAATTTAAAAAATTTGAGAATCAAAATATTTATTTTATTTGAAAATATTTGACTTTAATATGAATAAAAGATTAAATTTGTAAAGTTCGCAGCAATTAAGAATGGGTTGGTCAATTCAGAATGATTTTCATCCTAAATTCTTACTAATAAAGACAATGGCGCTAAACGGAAGTTCACTAAGATCTCATCGACGTTTGGCATTGCGGGGAGATTGCGTTATGTGCAGTAAAAAAGTATGTTGGAAAAATACTTTATTTGTTTCCGTATATAATATTGCTTTTCGCATATCGTGATGAGTCGGTTACTATATATTTTCTGTGGTTCCACGGGAGAACACAGAAGCATATTTTTGTATGTGTTTTTTTCAACTCTATGTTATCTAAAAAGCGTATTAATTGTAAAAGTTTGTGGAATAGTGGGATAATTTTAGTAACTGCAAAAGTTTGTGGAATAGTGGGATAATTTTAGTAATTATAAATGTATTTGAAAACAGTTTTGCCCAACATTTTTCAATTGGGTTAATTGCATTTTCACCATTCACCCAAATTTTTATTTTAATGTCCGACTTTTTAATTTTTACAATCGGAATTAGAATTAAAAACCCAATTGGTTCCTATTTTTTTTCCAAGCCTAATCTCACCGCTCCGTGGGCGTGTTTTGTTCGTTTATTTTTCATTTTGGACTTGGAATGGACAAATCGTGAGTGTTTGGTATGCGAGATTATTATTTCGATTTCACTTCTCGATGAATGAGAATCTCCTATCACTTTTTTTTTTCAATCCAACCTCCGAAGCTAGACTCTGAGTTGAATCCAGATAAAAATAATACACTTTAAAAAAAATACCTCAATTATATTTTGCTATTTTTTTGACTTTGATTTTTAATTAAATTATAAATTTAAATTTAGAAATTAAATTTTTAACTCTAGATTTTGATTTAGAAATTAAATGAAAGTATATATTCGATACAAGTATTTTGAATTTGATCTATAATTGTAAGTTTGAATTAAATTCAAATCAAAAATTAGTTTTACTCTTCTGAATTGTCTGCTAAATTTTAAAATTTTAAATTATACCTTAAATTTTGGCTTATCATTTTAATATTTTGATGGGAATTTTTAATATTTAATTTTTAGTTTGAATTTAAACTATAAATTTAGTTTTATGTTTTGAGGTGCAAACTTAATTTTAAATTATTTTTTTATTTTGTATTTTAATTTTAATTTTATTTTAATTATTTTTTTGATAATTAAAATTTTTAAATATTGAAAGCATAAATCAATCATACCAATTCCGCTTGTTATTCTAAACCAGACAAATTAGAGTTTTTATGATTTTATTTTTAATTTCTGTCCATTTCAATTCCATTTCTCATTTTGAACCAAATGCTGGATATTTTTTTGAGCGCTTGCGACTGTCTCGACCTTACACATAATAATATCTACTATCTCTTTTTGAGCATTTAGTATTTTATATCGAACCAAAAGTGCTATGAAACTCTTTAGAAAATAAGAAAAATATATTAGTATCAAAATTGATCAGAGACTTATGGACGATGATCTTAATAATGATCTTGATATATACCAGCAAATACTACTTTTTTTTTAGAGCATTCAATATTTTTAATATCGAGCTGAAAGTAGAACTTAAAATTTTTTTTGAAAAAAAAAAATAGTATCAAAATTGACCGTGACTGATGGACCATAATTGTCATTTACATGAGCAGATATGATTTTATTAGAGTCGACTTAATATATTTTATCAAAATTAAGATAAATTTAAATGCTCCAGATTTATTTGAAATAAAATATAAAATAAAAGTTAGAAGTGAGTTTTTGGCCAAAAAAATAAAGAAAAACAAAAGTTAGGAATGGATTTTCCGGCAACTAATCGTGCAAATTTTGTTAATTGTGAAAATAGATATTCTAAATTTTTATTTATAAAATTAGACCCAAGTGATTAATAATTTATTATTTTTTTAAAAAATAGACATTAATAAACAGTAAAAATAATTTTAATATTTTTAAAAAACAATAAATAATTTTTATCATATTTAAGAAATAATGAATTATTTATCGTGTCAGAATAACTTTAAAACTTATTTTTATAATTATAATATTTTTTTAAGCTCATTAATTTAAAAAAAGATAGTTAATGTAAACCAAATAATAATAATAATAATAAAATTCGGATCAACGTGAGAAAAGAGCGTCACTCACGGGCTTTTTTATAAAATGACCATCCAGAAATTCGAAATTGGCAAAATAATTCTATCAAAATTTTATTTATAAAACTAACCCTTCTTTCGCCACATGGGCGCCATGTCAGGATTCCTTACAAAGACGGTGAATCATTTACCATCTTTGTAATATTTATTGTGAAGACGGTGAAGGCAGTAAATCGCGTTTACCGTTTTTAGTGAAGATTTGCACATCAGAGTAGGGATTTGCACTAAATACGGTAAATGGTTCATCGCCTTCATACAACAAATATTATAAACGATTCACCGTTTTTTTTAGAAATTCCTGACGTGGCGAAATGAGGATTAGTTTTGCAAATAAAATTTTGATAAGGTTAGTTTGTCAAATTCGAATTTCTGGAGGTTCATTTTATAAAAAAGCCCTCACTCACTCTCCCGGTCTCCCCTCCATTCTCGCGCTGTTCGGTTTGAGCCCCAAATTCTTTTTCGCCAGGAATTTTTCTTTTCCTCTTACCGAATCCTTTTTGCTTTTTTGGTTTTTCTCGATCTTCTTCTTCTTCATCTTCTTCTCCGGATCTGGGTCCCAGATCTAAAAAGTAAAAGATCAAACAAGATTAGGGATCTGGGGAACACGGCGCGATAGTAGAAGAACAACAGCTTTCGTTATTAGGGTTCTTGGGATCTCTCTCCGCTCCAGCACAGTTGCGGTAGCAGTAGCAGTAGTGGTGGTGGTGGTGCTCAAATGGCGATGGGTGGTGGTGGTGGTGGTGGTGGTGGGGGTGGGGGGTTGAGCGCGGAGGAGGCGTCGACGATGGGTGGGATCGCGACGGTGTCGCTGCTGCACTCCTTCATCCCCACGCACTGGCTCCCCTTCTCCATTGTCGGCCGCGCCCAGAACTGGTCCCTCTCCACCACCCTCCTCATCAGTAAGTCCCTTCAATCCTCTATCCTCTTCTTCTTCTTCTTATTATGCAGATGCAGACCCTGTTTGGATGCACGAACATCTTCCTCACTCGATCTATTCAAGAATTTTCACGATGATGATCGCGGTCTGATATACTAATTCGAGGAATTAGATGAATCGGCTGGCTCGTAGGTGGAATATGCTTGCTATCCAAACCCGCCTTTCGAGGAGCGAAAAAAATAAAAATAAAATAAAATTCCTACTAGTTTTCAATCATTTATCATTGGATATGTATGTTATTCTGATGTCCGAGTAAGGCCCTGAGCTATATGCTTGTACCGAATAAGTTATCATTGGATATGTTATTCTGACGTCCAAATAAGGCCTACTATATGTACCGTACGACGATACGAGACCGATATGTATCGTAATCCACCCAATAATCCAAAATCGGCTATCGTGCTTTGAAATCTTTCATACCAGCTCAATCTGTTATGCTCCGGTGTGGAAGTCCAACTGGGAGGGCAACGGATCTGCCGCATGGACAGATTCTCTCCTGTATGTGTAAAAGCGTCAGGTCGAAATAACCTGTCTAACGATTTCGTGATTTGCATAGTACAAAGAGAAGCTTGTCTAGGGGGTTATTGGGTAGCGGAGCTGGATTGGACCCATTTGTTTAGACCCTATTTTAGAAGATGCATTTCTTCAGCAGAAGAATATTCTGTTGGATTAATGGAAGAAGAGGGTTCGTGTGTTCTCTCGATAATATTATTTTGACACTTGGGCAGAACTTTCAGTTTTTTCAAAAGTTTATGAGATTTAAAAAGAAGAAATGAGTAGATTAGATCTTCAAGGTTTCTTTTCAGGCTCTTCTCTGGGCGCCGTATCCGTCTAGTTTAGTACAGGAAAGTAAATTTTAAATCATTTCCAGCATCTAGAGATCGATCATCTAGAGTGTTAGAATTCACGAGACTCTGAGAGATTTGAGGATTTGGACAGGGGAACATGAATGGACGTCAGCTGGTAGTCATGGGATGCGTTTAGAGTTCACGGGGAAGCGATGTCGACATTGAATGAATGGATGGACTTGCAAGTTTTGAAAAGTTTATACTACCTGGAAATTTTGTGTACGATGGATCAAATGTGATCAGCTAAGCATATCTAAGGTCCCCAAGACATTGAAGAAATTTGTTAGTTTTGTCTCTTAGCCTATTTAATGAAGTAGGGAAAATCTAGATTATTTGTGGAGAATGTGCCTCAGAAGAGTAAAGCTGTATCGAAAACCATCTTGCATTTTCTATTGCACTTCTTTGCTATTTTCTTCAAGTCTGCTAAAGACCTAAACCCAAATTTTAATAAATTTGAAATCTGACAAGAAAGGGGAAACCTAATTTTCGTCTTGTACGTAAATGGTGGATACCTAGTTGATCCATAAAACCCTCAAAATGAGTATCTTTCCTGATTAATTTTGGCCCCTCAGAACTTGCTGTTGCATGTGAAACGGCGAACTATTAGATTTTATCAAATATCGACTGTTACGTCCATTTATGACCAACAGATCAAAGTCAAGGGAGTCATTCGCTCCAACAATGTGGCATCGGCTGAAGACCACAACCAAAATCCGCATAGGATTGGCAAAACCCGTATATCTACATTTAGAGGCTTATAGGATTGGCAAAATCCGTATACCTTTTTGTCTAATTTGAAAATTCCATGTAACCTTTATTCGGTTTGCTAGGCCGTAGTTCTTCTCAGAGTTGTGCTTTCCTTCATTCTTACATTTTATGGTATGTATGTGTGGCTAAATAAAAACTCCCTTCTCAACCTCGCAGCTGCATTTGGAGGTGTCTTGCATGTGGTTTCGACCTCTCTTCTTGGCATCACAGCAGTAACTATGGCTAACACTATTGCAGGCGAGGAGACAGTGCATAAACTTGCTTCCCTTTTGCTCATATTTCTAGGAGCAAGCTATATTGTATTATTTGCTCTGGGGAAGGGAGGGCATAGTCATGCACACAACCATCCGATGGAGAAGATGGCTGTGGCTGGGCTGGTACTTGTACCTGCATTATCTCCATGCGCAACAACCCTTCCTGTGTTTCTTGCGGTCGGTAACTCGTCCTCCATGATGATTCTCGCCATCATCGTGCTACTATTCAGGTGCGCCATTTTGTTTATTTGACTATCTTGGTTAGAGTATTGTTTTTCAATCTGTAGATATCAGGAATATTTTGTCCTGTTGTCCAAACACGGGTTTATTGCTTAGTCGCTACTTTTGTGTCAATATGAAAAAGATAGTATGAAGTCAGCAGATGTTTCATAGATATGTTTCGTCCCCCGGAATTTCAATATACCAGGAGCTTCAGTGGCAAAAGTTTGCTACCTACCATCATAAGGAGAAGTGCACATAGTTGTAGTTTCGGAGTGGGTAAATACCAAATTTCTTCTGTTTTAGTGGAGCCTTTTAAATTTAGGTAAATCCCAAAAGTAGGTTATCGGTCACTCGTCTCATGGAGAATAGCAAGGGCATTATGCAAGTCGCTTTTCTAGGCCGTGTTTATTACCTACCTATTATGTGAGGACATTACGAAAGACAGGTGAGTATGACCTCGTTCGAGCTTTTGCGGGATGTGATGTCGAGTTTAATGATTCTCAAAGCCATGTTGACATGTTGACTTCCATTAAAATCGCCACCAATTTCAGGTAAAACCTAGAAGTGGGAGCTTTCAATTGAACCCTTTGTTTTTAATGCTTTAGAAGATAAAATCAAGAAGTATATCAACAATGTTCTTGATCTGTTAGATGATTTTCCAGTTGATTTCTTTTCTCAGACAGATACTCAGGCATCGTTTGGTAGCATTGCCAGTTTTTTGTTTTTCTTAATGCAAACTTAATATAATAGAGTGTGGGTGGATGTTAGAATACTCGTCTGTCTATACATCCAAAGAGTTTGTTATGCCAAAAAACAAAAACAAAAACAAAAAATTAGTTGTAACTTTTTACGCTTTCTTAAGAAGATGCCTTCTGACTCCCCGATGGTTTGCATTGCAAGCTAGTCAATAAAGACGGAACTAAGAAAAGTCTATAGACCAGTTTGTCGACCATATCAGAATTTGTGTTTATTTAAACTGAAAAACAACAGCAGTACCAAATGACTCCTTAATTGTTGTGTTTCTTAGTCTTTTACTTCGATCCCTTGAATTCGTAAATTTAGATCATTTTATTCTCTGAAATGCAGTACAATCACGGTGATGACCTCTCTGGTGGCTCTATCATACTACGGCGCGAGCCAAATCAAGTTTCACTGGGTAGAACGGTATGATAAGCTTCTTGTCGGCTCGGTGCTTTGCCTGGTCGGTACCCTAACCTACATTTTCCACCACCACGACGGCGACGAGCACTCTGCTGAAGGGCATCTTCACAGAAAACTTACAGGCCTGTGAAAATCATCTGATTGTTACTCTGCAAATGTATTCTTTGTTGTTCTTTTGTTTCGGTAACATGTGAAAAGAGTCCAGTATGAATGAAGATAGCGGAACTCTGTCTCTCTCTCTCTCTCTCTCTCTCTCTCTATATATATATATATAATTTTTTATGATGTTGATTACAATGCTTGTACTATGTAGTTATATTGAGTCGAGCTAGAATATTATCGGTAGTAAATGGATTTCGTTGAGAACAATTTATTTCGATGATGGAGTTTTTAAATTAGCGATCAGTATCGTTGAACATTGAACATGATTTAGACCATTTGAAGTATTTAAAAAATCAAATTTCAAAATTTTCCAATGTTATTAACCTAATAATTAATATATTATAAAATTTGTAATTTTAATGCTCAATACGAAGCATCTTCTTATTTAATGATATAAAAATATTTAAATCAATTGGATTTTTTTTATTTTTTAAAATTATTTAAAATAAGATCTACACTCTTTATCTTTAGTGCAAGAATTTTATTATTATTTTTTAAAGGATATTTTTTTAGCTATTTATTTTTGTGTCCAATTATGCATCAGAAAATAATATTAGAAGAACATGAAATTCTTGATGCATAAGAGAATAATATCATANTCCAGCAAATTTCAACAGGATAACGTAGCTAGTTAATCAAAATTGTGAACATATATAAGAGATCTCCCACATCTTAAGAAACATAATAAAATCTTTGCGATCTCAACAAAACTCAATTTCAAATTCGGCGCCGACATCCCTCTCAATAAAAGGCCACCCATTGTTAGCCGGAAGAATACTACAGCCTCCTGAAGTGTCAACAAAATAATGAGAAATCGATTAGTGATATTCCTTCTAAAATACTTGTCACTAAGACGAGAAAAAATGCGCAAGTTTATGTAGAACATGAAATTTAATTACCCATGCACATGATAGAAAGACTTGAAAGAATTGCATGAAATCAAATTTGAAAATGTTAGTCGTAAATAAAGTAAATACAAAAAATACAGCACAGCGTGTCAATATTGACGTTCATGAAACACAAACTCACTCAGACTAATCAGTATCTGCGTCTTCGTGATTCTTTCTTGTTCGAAGATGGAAGTACACAAATTGAAGGATTATCTGTAAAAGGAGTTAAGTTGTTCCTGCTGCAATTATTTAGGAAAAAGTAAAATAGAAAATATCGAGGATACAAGGGAATCAAGAAGCACACATCCCCCAGCATCAACTAGCCATGGAAGATTTGGCCGGATTTTATTCCAATCCAAACTATTTACGAGTATGCTGCGACAAAAATAAGTAATCATTTGCATAAACAAAGAGTCGTAGTCAGGATGCATAATTATCAAATCGTATATATCCATAAAAAAGCGCGATGGAAACTAGATTTGTTAAGCACTTCTAAAAGTTTCAGGTATATTAGATACCTTCCTACATAAGTTGCATTTCCAATTAAAGCAAATGTAAACATTAGCGGATTGAGGCCCTGCACAGAAGACATCAACATTGAGACCAATATACCATCAAGCTAAATGAAATAACTTGAAAAATAAAAAATCGCCGTCGAATGTCACATACAAACATACAAAGGTCCCCCGATGCTTAGTATAGAGAGTGTTCTCCAATCATAGGAAGAAAATATTGCAGAGTATGGTTAGGTACCACGATAATAGACAATTTCCAAATATTAACTAAACTAACAACTTATTCTAATACCGAGACAACAATCTTGGCATGCAAAGTTCATCGTTGGGAATTAAAAATTGAAAAAGACAAGGCCATAAATAGCAGATAACGAGCACGTAGCATGTGGAGGGTCTCACAGTGGAAAGCAAATAGTGGACGCCATAGAGGGCGTTGCGAACACGTAACAGATTTCACAAAATAGACTACTAAATATTTCTTCGTTTCTTACAAAAAAATACATATGATTTTGAAGGAAAGACAGGTAACCATTATCTTTTTCTAGTATTGCAAGCATATACAAATATAATATCATTATTTATAAAACTAACTTCAAAATATTATAATTTAAAAAATCAGAAGGACAAAAAACTAGACTGTAATCTATTGATAGGGTTTAGATCATTTTATTTAACTTCAAATCCGACCGAATAAGACATTTTCACTCGTTTGCAAATTTCCAGCTTTTTAGCCCACAGTGCCTACTTTAACCCCGCTTTATAGCACCCACTCTAGTAGACTCAGTGCTGCTAAAGAAGTCACTACAAACCCACTCCACAAAATACCGCTCTAAACGAAATGGCGTAGTATTAGCATAGTAAATATGTTACAGTGGCAGCTATGGCGGGTGTAGTAGCCGCTATTTAAAAGAAGTTGACAAATATTTCTTTTGTCATCACTCGACATAACATTACATAAAAGGTCTCATTGAATATCTTGATCACAAGAGTGACTCTCTCCTATCATCTTTGCACGTAAAATGTTCTATTTCAACCTCCTCCTTTCGCTACATTTATTTGAACTAAAGAAACTTTTTGGTCTCTCAATAACATCAATCTAATTATCAAATATACAGAATTTCAAATTTTTGTTATCATATCAATAGGACATTATAAAACTTGCAGTTGACAAGCATGCCAAGAGTAATTAAACTTTACGATAACGCACAACTGAAGTAAAAAGACAATTAAACAACAAAACAAGTCTATGACACTTGACTACTATTGTAGATTTCTTTTTTCGAAGGTCATATACATGTGGGTTTTAAAAATCATTGTATGGATATAGCATTACCATCTAACACCTTCGGTTCTAACATCAAATTTATTTTAAAGCACATAAATTAGGAAAGGTAGCAAGAACTCATTTTTTACAACAAAATAAATGCCCAAGAGGAATATTCATACTAAAAAAATTGATAGTAGAAATCACGAAAACAATAATTTACTAAAAGAGCACAAGAAAGAGAAGAGCTTACCTCTACATTTCCTCGCCTAATCTGCAAAAGATTGCAAATTACTCTCAATTTAATAAAACACATATAATGAAATCTTGACTAAAAGAAGAAAATTATACTCTCAAAATCATAAAATTTTCGATATCATAGAGTGTAATCTCACATTCAAGAAAATTTGAGGAAGTCGGCCCCCCATATATATAGCGGCCATTGCCCAGCCGAGGAAGCTTCCAATCCCGCTGTTTTCGCCACTATGTTGAAGTGATGAGTCGCCTCTTTTCACCTGCGAGAGAGTTATTTAACAGAGTATCCTAACTAATGGCATTATAACAAAAGCACTAAATAAATATCTCACACAAAATAATTTATCACAAAAAATAATTGACAAAAAACTTCATAGAATATATTAACTCCCATCAATTCACCAAAAATAAGAGAAAGTCTCAGTTTTTGTTACCTGTAAAAGCTTCCGGCCCAACCGTAGAACCGTTCCATGAGGCGATGTATTGAATGTATTGCCTATAGAGAAGTAATTAAAATACATAACCAGGCAGAACGCCGTAAAAGGTACCTGAAATTAGAGAATGAATTGTGTATCATTCTATCACCTAAACAAACGCAAAAATACTATATATATATATATTGGCAATATTATTTATTTAGATGTACCTCTCTGCAATTTTAATGCATGCTCTCCTTATCATACCCTTTGCACTAAAAAGAATGCCCAACTTTAAAAACATTTATATAATTTTATTTATAAAAAACCAATTCCACACACGAATTTGGATGACTCTAACTTACGGGTATCTATGTAAAAAACTAAATCAACAAGTATCTATAAGAATATAAAACTTAGAAGAATTCAAGTATCTATCAGCACAGGTTGTGTCTATCATGCCATATCATGTCGACAAAACATCGGCATGATATGACCCCACCGTGGATGGCACAGTTCAAAACAATCTTTTATTTAAAATTAGCAAGTAGTTACATTAATAAAGTGCAAAAGATTTGATAAAGATATATAATAATCAATTAGAATATTGTGATGTCAAAGAAAATAAATATATTTGCCATTGTGCGTCGGCACAGAAGTATTTTTGTGAAACGTGCGTATAGGTACGACACACTGTGTCATACCATGGAGGCAAGTGCTCGGCACACTTCCTTGCTACAGCACTTAAATCCTTTCTTAGAGAGGTAGATATATATAAATAGAAACTTCGAAAGAATATATATATGTAAAAGTTACAAGAGTATTAATTACCACGGAGAGTATATTTCTTGTATTGCTTGTTGGTGGCGCAGATTGTGTTGGAACAAGACCATCTAGTAATGGTTCTCTTGAAAGAAATCGAGTTTGTGTGAGCAGGGGTGTCCTGCTAGTATAAGGTGAATGAGGTAACCAAGAACCAGCTATTGGTATTGGGCTGCTTGATAGAGATCGTGCCGACCTGTAGATTCAATAAAAAAAAAAAAAAAAGTTAGAGAGGAGTTACTCCCAATATCTAGTAACTAATAAGGATGATTCCACCAAAAAAAAAAGAAATCATTGTCTTAAAATTTTTATAAATAAATTGTAATGTAATGCAAATAACAAGAGAAGAAAAAATGGTTTTAAAAAAAAAAGCAAAATAAATTATAACTACAAATCATAACAAACCACTAAGTAGAAAAACACAAGTCTAAAGATGGAATGATAATGAAATAGATACAAAACAAATAATGAACAAATGTTTCTAGATTTTAAGTTTGGCAATTCAATGTATCAAGTATTCAAGTGAAGAGTGATATTTTGAACCTTAAATTGTACTACAAATAGCAGACTAAGTAGTTTTACAATTCTAGTAATTTTTTATTTTTAAACAAAATCTAAATATTCTAAATAGATCACATTTTTTAGCAAAATATTTGATAATTAAATAGATCAAAAAATTACATATAGTAGAAATCCCTGCCGTCAGAAGTATAACGTTGAATTACGGTTGGGTCAACAGGAATTGGTGAGCTTCGCATATGGTTTCCTTCAATTCCAGAACTGTCTCCATTTGCTTGGTCACTTGCTTTAGATTTGTGGTCATCCTTATACGCCAATAGCTTTTCAGTTGCTGAATTTTCTTCTTCCTATATTTCATGATTAAATAAAGTATCATTAATAAGCAATTTTAACCCCATGCACATATACATGCATGCATACATATGTATGTATACAAATGAAATAAATGAAAATAACAGAAAGTAATATTCCTTTTTTCCATATGCTGATTGAAATAAATGTAACTGTTATTAGAAATTAAGAAGAATGATTAATTGAGAGTTTGAGACCCACAAGGACAGATAAGTACCAAAACAACATAGTTTACTAAACATGTGGCTTGCACATTTTGTACAAGTATGTATGTGTGTGTGTTTGCAAAAGAGGGATTCAGCCGTAAGTTCTGTAATAAGCGCAAATTTACGCATGTGGCCACACAAGCATGAAACAACAGTATGCATGCACATGCCAAACATATACCGCACTTGCTGTATTAGTAAGTAAACTTTACTTTTATTGAAATCTTTTGCATTATATATTTATAGAGTCCCGCTATGGTGCTTTTAAAAGCACTAAGCACTTAGTGCTTGTAAGTTTTCCACAGTTAGATCTACCCCTTTGACCATTTCCACCCGTAAGATCATACTATTCAACCAACTACCCACCCACTCAATCTTAGGAAACCGCTATCATCCTAACCTCACATCCCTTATTCCAAGGGCTGATAACCTACAAGCACTAATAACTTGGTACTTTTAAAAGCATAGGAGCTCAATTCTATATATATATATATATATATAGAGAGAGAGAGAGAGAGAGAGAGAGAGAGAGAGAGAGAGAGAGAGAAAGAGAGAGAGAGAGTATAGGGCTACTATACTCTTATAAGCATAGAGCTCTTTATACTCATAAGTTGTTTTTTAATGATGGAGATTCCGAATCGACGATACACGCCATTAAATATGATCTAGAACATTTGAAACGTCTAGGAAATAAATTTCGGAATCTTTCGAAATTATAGTTAAGTCCATCAAGCGAGCATAAAATGAACGGTCAAAATTGAACGACATCCTAAACATGGATGATCCGATTCTTCAATTTAAGATCGGAGTTATTGATCTTTATCTAAATAATGAATAGAATTTTCTATCAAAAATTTAACCAATTCTGATTCTTTTACACAAGTAAACTAGCATCCCATACCGACCGTTAAAAATTATCAATTTTTAGATCTTTTGATCGTAAGGTAAATGATGTTGAAAAGTTATGAAATTTGATTTCTAAAAATTTCAAATTATCTAAATCAGGTCTAACGGGATAGATCGTTGATTCGAAAGTTCTATCATCGAAAACGACTTAAGAGTACAAAGGCGATCCTACTCATAAGAGTATAGTAGCCAGACTCTCTCTCTCTCTCTCTCTCTCTCTCTCTCTCTCTCTATATATATATATATATATATATATATATATAATTGAGCTCCTATACTTTTAAAAGTACCAAGTCTTTGATGCTTGTAGGTTTTCGGCCTTTGAATTAAAGGATGTAGTTAGAATAATAGTAGTCCACTAGGGTTGAGTGGATAAATAGTTGGTTGAATAGTATGTTCTAACAGGTGGAAATGGTCAAAGGGATAGTTTTAACGGCAAAAAGATTACAAGCACTATAGCTGGGGACTCTCTCTCTCTCTCTCTCTCTCTCTCTCTCTCTCTCTCTATATATATATATATATATATATATATATATATATATATATATAAAGAGAGAGAAAGTTGAGCTCCTGTTTGTAAATTCTTAGCAAGCACAGGAGCTCAACCTGCTTGTGACTTTTTGGTCGTCGGATCACCTCAAGATCCGTGCAGCAGTAGTAAACGGCACTTAATGGGACACCATTAATATTGCTACACGAATATTTAGGCGATCTGGCAGCTAAAAAGTCACAAGCACAAATCCCCCCGTGCATTTAACATGAGCTCAACTACATATGTATATAGAACGAAGCTACTATATTATCTATAGTACCGGTGTGGATCGTTTTCGATCTTCGATCTTAGAGTGTTCAAATCAACGAAACACACTATTAAATATGATCTAGGGTACATGAAGTTCTTAGAAATAAAATTTAAATTTTTTTCGACATCGTTTACTTAGTAAGTAAATCATGTCAAAATGAACGGTGAAAATTGAACAATCATTAAAATTTAAGGATAGGACTTTTGAATTCAAGATCAAAGATGCTGACCTCTATCTAAAGAGTTTAAAATATTTTCTATCAAAATTTGGATAAATTTAGATTTTTCTACACCATTAAACTACAAACTCAGCATCGTAGCCATTGAAAAATGACAATTTTGAAGTGGTTTAATCATAAAGTAAACTATGTCGAAAAAAATATAAAATTTTATTTCTAAAAACTTCAATACCCTAGATCAGTTTTAACAGTGTGAATCGTTAATTTGAACATTCTAAGGTTGAAAACGAGACTATAGTACTAGAACCTTGGTACTTTAGATATTATAGAAGCCTCTCTCTCTCTATATATATAAATATATAGACACATACAAAATTAGATTTATGAAGATGTAAGACATACTGACGTGCATGTACTTATGTCTACAAACAATTATGGATATGCAAATATATCTGCATGTATACAAGCAATCACTGATGCATCTATATTCATTAAAAGAACAAATACGAAAAAAAATTAAAAAGAAATGACATAAGAATTTCAAATTGAGCAGCCTTTTAATATAGTCTAAAATGAAAGTACTGATAAATATAGCGATTTTCATTTAATCTTCCGAATCATCCAATCCACAATATCTTGCTTTTGTAAATATATCTTTCTACCAATCAATGTAACATTAAAATTTCCTGACACCAATTGACAAGGATCATCAAATAGTCCCACTAGGAAATGAAAGTTTTGTTTCCCTTTCTAACATGCAAGCATAACAAGATTACTATTATGGACCTAACACATAGATACACAATGATATAAGCGTGCAGAGAAATGTGTTCTTATATGAAAGAGTTATTATTAATTCTTCAATAAATAAATCATGAAAGATACATGCTCACATATTTACTCACATATAAGACCAAAAAATATGCACATGAAATTGATGCGTATTGACATCATGATAGTTTCCAGAATAGAAGTAGTGAAACATGGTTGTTTTAGTGTCCAGTGAAACTGTTGACAACTATAAAGTGTAAAATGAAATAAAAAGCAACGAACAACTTGAGCAGTGGAGAAGGTGTGATATAAAATTGAAAGAATCGTGCAGAATTACAATAAAGCTAGCTGGCAGGAATGGCATCAAAATCATAGGGAAATTAATTACCTTGCTAGATGCTCTACTTTTGTTAGCCTTGAGTCGTGGATAAATGTGACTATAGTATATAGTCTGTCCTGTTAAGACCACTGTAGTTGCTGTGTATAACTGCATGTTTAATGCATAGTACCTTTTCAAAACAACGAATTGGACGCTCCCAGTACGAAAATGCTTGAATATTGTATCTTACCAAAGCCATGTAAAACTGTGTTGGCAACTGCAAAAAAAAGAAAAAAAGAAAAAAAAAGAGTATAGTCAGAAAGATTATCCTCTTTAGTTGATTATTTTCAGTCATTCACCAATATTATCTGCTTTCTCATGCATCAGCATTATCTACCTTCAAGCACCTTTGGAACAAAACTATGCTATCATAAGATCAAAACAATCTTTTATACAAAAAAAAAAAAGAACAGGATTTTATGTAAAAAGTTGTACTACTAAAGACAAATAGATAAATGCAAAAAAAACTTACAGTAGCAGGTTCCAGTAGGCAACCAACAAGGTTAAATAAATCCCTGCACATAAATTAGATAGGAGGAGCAATTAAAAGGATAGATTCAATTATTTCAGGATACTAAAAACAAAAGAATATTGAAAGGATGAATCTGAGGTTAAATATATACAGGTACGCAAAAAAACTAATAGTTGTCAGAAGCATAAGCTTTCTAACCACACGATAGGACAAAGTCAGCACAAAGCACAAGAATCCCGACATAAACTAGCTAAACGTAACTGTTAATACAGAACAGTAAATATAACTATAGGCCAGCACTATAAGCCAGTTGGATGTATCAATATTTTATTCAATATATCTTTTGAATTACTCATGAAACTTGTTATTTTTGGTAGATGAGGACCAAGATCTAATGTTAAAAAATGCATTCTATATTCAGCTTCAAATCATTTTCATAGAATAAGATAAATTGCTTTGTAGGTGAAATACACTATTCTACTAAAACTACACTTGTCAAGACTTCCTAAGGAGCTAAAATCAATCTCCAAGCTTTCAATCATAAAAGAAAATCCTGAAGAAGCATACATTTTCATTGAATAACAAGTTCTAACATCCAAACAAGGCTATATATTTGCATACTCTTAGTATTGCATCAAATATATGAGACAACATTTAATATAGCAACATTCCAAATTATTGTGAGTATTATTCTATCCTACAAGTACACTCATTGTACTATCCTTGGCTCATGCTTTGCTCCTTCGTAACTTCTACCACCAATAAATTAAGACAACAATTTACGCAAGATAAAGCAGAAACAACTTGTACTCGTTCTCGAATTGTAAAAGAAAATGTGGTGTGAACAAGAGATCACTGACCCTATGATCCAAGTCATAAGAAAAGCCACCGAAAGGCCTTCCGTAGACTTCGTCTTATAATTCGTGATAATCTGCGGAACCTCGGCAATGCCCCAACTAACAACACTGACCAATCCAAGCAACAAAGCAATTTCATCCTTTGCACCACAGACACAATATTTCAGGTAAATCTGAGCCCACTGCAAACAACGCCGGTCCACAGGGCAAGTAGGTGGAGGAGCTCCATGAAGAAATCTCATTATGGCGAAACAGATATACTACTAACCTGAAACAATTTTAGAAAAAAAAAAAAATTGTAGATCAACATTCAACAATACATATGCATAATGAACTTTGCGTGTGCTAGTGTTTCTATACTATTTTAAATCTTTTTTTTTATTACAAAGCAGAGGGAAATTTATTATTTTGTTTACTAAAAAGAAGCAAACTCATACTAATCCCAGAAACAAAACATAGCTTTGATAAACCCTAAAATCACACAGAGGGAAACACAAAAGAGAAACATAAAAGGAGCGCCCATCCGTAAAACCCAATCAGGAGAAAAAAAAATCCAAAACAAATCCTAGAATTGGAAACTAAATCATTTATAATCATCTAAATGTAGAAATAATATGCATAACAAGACTCTATGAACATACTTTTTTTAAAAAATTGTTCTTGAGATATCTTTTTCTGATTAAGTAACACAAAAGGCTTTCTATGACAGAGTCACTCTGTTTTAAGTATTATGAAGTAGTAATTGAGTGCTCCAAAATATAAAATTCATAATCTTACTAATGGTGAATCAATTAAATACGTAAATGGACTCCCGGTTTTATTTTATTTTATTTTATTTCTTGAGGACTGAGTTGGAGAGTACAAAATTAGATCCGTACGAACCAGAATCTAAAAACAGCCGTAAAAAAAGGAGAAATTTCAAAATTGAAAATATATTGGAATTTATTAATTAAACCAGCGTAGTTCGTGAAATCCAAAAAACTCCACAAAAATGAATCATCAAAACGCATCTAAATGAATAATCGGCACAATAATTGAAAAAAAAAGGGGAAAAATCGTCACCTCCATATCCACAAACAAAACCCAAAGATCAAATTTTATCGCAAAACGCCAAATAATGATAACAATAATTAATCACGAGACAACATCGCAAAGGAATTAGGAAAATATACTTACAAAAGAACCGTACGAATCCCCCGCTTCGAAGGATTCGGAGAACAATCCCTAGAAAAAAAAAAAAATTCGAGTAGAGGACGCTCACGAGCTCAAAACGTGGAGAAAGAGTATTAGGTTTAATTTTCACAACAATTAAGGATGAGAAACTATAAACCCTTTTATACCCTAAAAAAATAAATTAAAAAAAACCAAAAAATATTTATTTTCTCTCACCTCGTTGCACGCCTACTCGATGTTTCTCTCATGTGGCTTGTGGCTCCTGTATTGGCGGGTATTTTTGTTTAGAGGTTCAATTACAGGATGAGCCCCTCAACCTTTTATCAAATTGCATTTTGGTCCTCAAGCTTTCAAATTTTTAAAGGAGTTTTGGTTTACTTCCTACGCATATTTAGCCGATATTGTGATTGTTAAAAATATTTTTTTTATATACTATTATTAGTTTGGTATTGAGATTTATCTGATGATGTTGTTAGATAAAATAGAGTTAGGAAAAAAAACATATAGGAATATACTTCGCCGTTCTCCGGTAGGATCGTAGAAAAGATATTATAACCTACTCATCATAATATGCGGAACGTAATATTACATACAAAAACAAACAGGGTATTTTCCCATCATACTTTCTCACCGCACGTAATGCAATCTCTCTGCAATCTCAAATGAAGCCTAAATGCTCAAAAAAATCGAATATGCTTTTAATTTTTTCTTTTCTAATGTTGTAAAATTGCTAAAATTATCTATTTTATGCTTTGAAAGGTTCAAAAATTTTAAAATTCTTTTGATCTTTTTTTTTTTTCATATATAATACTATGAATTCCCGAAACTTGCCCTATATTAGTTCTTCAAATAAATGGTTGAAAATGAAAGGGTTGAGAAGGACAGAGGTGCACAAGAATGGTAAGGTGATCACTAGAAAGGTGAATCTGATGTGAGTAATTTTATGGCAACTGCTATTAGGGCCGGCAAATCAGCGAAACGGCTCGTGATTGGCTCGCGTTCGGCTCGGTATTCAACTCACTTGAGTTTGACTCAAAATTAAATAAGCCGAGTTTAAATAAAAAAAAAAACTCAAAATTTATTTCAGGTCGAACTTAAATATTACTGGATTCGCTCGAATTAGACGCAAAAAGCTATATATATATTAAAAATAATTATAAATATATAATTATATATAATATATATTTTAATTAAAGTTCGGCTACTTTACTCTTATGAGTATATTTTTTTTTGTACTCATAAGTTTTCGGCCGTTAGATTTACCTTTTTGATCATTTCCATCCGTTAAACGGTACTATTCAACCAATCGCTCACTCAACCTCAAAAGACCATTATTATCCTAACCGAAAACCATTATCATCCAAACCGTACATCCCTTTATCCAACGGTCTAAAACTTATGAGTATAAAAATATCTATACTCATAAGAGTACAGTAGCCCTAGCTATTTTAATTATATATAATAATATATATTATATATTTTAATTATATGTATGTAGAGTTTAGTTTATTTGGCATATTTACTGGCCCACAAAATCAAACCAACAAAATTCTACTCTAATTACTCTCTCTCCCCCTCTCTTTCACTTGCTCGAGTCGTTTCTCCTAAATTATTTTTTTTAATATTATAATACCGTATTTCATGCATTTTTTTTGTATGTTGAATCAGTAGATATATTTTTGTATCAAATTTTAGATAATATTTTATAAAAATTAAACTATAGATTGTATGATGTTAAGAGGCTCGTTCAAGGCTCGAGTTCTCTCGACTCGAAGTTAGAGTCGTTCGAGCTCGGCTCAAATTAATTTAAAACCGAGCTTGAATCTAAATTTAGAATTTGATTTTTAAATTATATATATGAGATGAATGGATAATTGATAAATGCATAATAAAATAACATAAAGATGAACTAAGATGTAGACTAGGGGTGGCAATTCAGCTCGCTGTTCGCGAGCCAACTCATGTTCGGCTCACAATGAGCTCGAGATCGAATCGCTCATTACTACAAGAAAACTTTAATTTAGAGGCATTTATAAATATTGCCGTATGGGCTAGAAATGTTGCTAGAGTTATTAGTAACATTTGATATTTTGTATTGCTTATGCTCGCGTTGGTGTTTGTTTTAGCAACATTTATATTGAGTGCCCCTAATATAGAGCCATTAGAGACATTCCACATATGCCCACTAAAAGATAATATGGTATGCCTAATTAACCATTTCCATCATTCACTAGATGTCGCTAATTATTTTTGTTAATCTAGTATTGAAAAGATTATTATATTGTTAAGCTTTTAATTAGTTTGAAATATTAATTGATAATTAAATATTATTTTTTTTGGTATATAGAAACCTATTGCTATGATATTACAATCGCAGCCAATATTCATAATACACAACAAACTACAATCTCAAATTTTATTAACATACAAATCTTTTAAACATCTCATACATTAATACAGAAAATCACACTCTTTAATTCATTCAATATCTAAAAAATTATGTCAAATTACAATTCAATATCCATAATACATGAGTGTCTAAATATGATGATTATTAAATGGTCCTGAGAAAATTAGAGCAAAGATGTGTTTCACTTCTCCATTCCAATCTCCTGAACATGCATCCTGTGGAAGCATGTTCGCATCTCGTGTTAGTCTCAACCTATAAGAAAAATAAAGTAAAATATATTAAATATGTTATATGATATATTTATAATAATTTGAATGAAAAAAAAAAAGAATGAATGATAAAAATTGAACTACTCTTATTGTGACATTCAAAATTCTTTATCTTACTGTGACATTTCGTCGAACAGTTGTTGAGCAAAGTTAAGAAAGGAGAGTCAATAGTATAAATCATAAAAAAAAAAATAGAATAACAAATCTGTTCAATAAACAGTATGATAATGGCCATAAAAAAACCAAAAAAAAAGAAAAAAAGAAAAGAAAGAAAAGGATAATCAACCAAATCTATATATAAGGTGCAATTGTAATCTAATTCATTTTTATCCCACCAACGAGTGCTACCATATCTCAAAATTCAAATAGAGTATACCTCGAGTAAGTGCTAACCCTTTATCCTTTCCATCATGCAATATATAATTTTTTTTTAAAAAAAATAAATTTAAATCAAGCAAATTGAAGCAAAATAGAGAGATTTGTGTACTAAAAGATATAGTTATGTCAAACTGAAGAGAGGAAAAAAGTGGAAATAGGATCTCGACCTCTTGGTATTTGTCAGTCGGTGAGGACAAGGACACCGGGCACGGTTGGCAAGGCGGAATTTGGCTAAGAATTGTGCTGTCTCCTTATGCAGTTGGATAGTATTTTAACTCTTTTCTTCTATCAGTTTTGATTGGGGATAAGGGATGGAATAATCTCTTATTCCCTTTGTACTCCAACGCTAATTTTTTATCTGAAAATAGTAGTTCTTTGGTATCTCAAATAAGCTGGTATAACTATTTTCATCAACACCTTCATTTTCTATATATAATTATTCATTATTTTTCTTATTCCATATTATCTATTCAAATGCTATTTTTTCAATCTCGGGGAACAATCCAATTTTCATCCAAACGCTATTTTTCTTATCCCTACATTTGTATCTATCTCTGTAATAGCTAGTTTTTGGTTATACCTGAACCAAACGGTATTTATAAAAAACTGAAAACCTACCTTACCATGCATCTATTATAAACCAATATAAGGGTAAAAATATATATATTTAAGAAAGCTATACAAATATTGGAGGAAAAACTAAAAAGATGGAGGAAATTAATTTTCAAACAAAATATTGATAATGCTTTAATCGTTTTAACTTCAAAATGCAAGCAAGTGTTGTGGAATATAAAAATAAATGCTACTAAAACTTTTCTTCAGCAGTAGTAGTTTGAAGTGTTGCTAAATAGATGCATTTACCAACACTTTTCTAACTCTGTTGCTAAATAAGATAATTAGCGTTATTTGGATAAATGTTGTTAAGTAAATGTTGTTGATTCTCTTTTTTGCTGTAGCGCGTTTAGTAAACGAGCCAAATACGAGCTGAATTTTTCAGCTCGTTTAACAAATGAGCCGAACACGAGCTAGAGTCAGCTCGCTGGTATGTGGCTCGATAACAGTTCGAATACATATATTTTATATTTATATAATTTATTTAGTTTATATTTATATATATAAATAATTAATTATATATATAATATATATTTTTATTATTTTATTTTTAGCAAAATAAAAATATAAAGTCGAGCTCAATTATAAAAAAACTCATTTATATATAAGTTTCAACCATATGATTAAAATCTAATGAATAAGATTTTATAAATTTATTTTTTATATATATTCAATCTAATCATTTTAACTTATTGTTTGTTGGTCAGCTCGTGTTCGGCTCGTTATTAACGAGCCAAACACGAGCTGAATTTTTTGACTCGATACTTTACCGAGCCGAACACGAGCCGGCCCAGCTCGTTCGCGTTCGGCTCGTTGACACCCCTGATGTAAGACAGAATAATCAAAGAGAAAAATAAAAAGCTGTTCAAAAAATTAAAAAAAAAATTAAATAAAACCTTATTCAAAATTTAGGGCATCAATTATAAAAAAAATCATAAGTTAGAAGACTCAAATTATACTACACTGGAGAGATTCTTTTTCATTTGGCTCTCTCAAAAGTACTTGTTTAAAATAAAATCCTAATCAAATTTAAATTACGAAAATAATGCCACGTTGACCCGTGCTAAAAGATGATTAGAAAAGTATTTTGGGTAAGCATGATAAACAATTTGTCATATTTTTTCAAAACTTTGCGAAGATGAAGAATTGTACTTGAATATTATCGTGTGAGCATGATAAATCACAATAAATAATTTATTGTGTTCAATGTATTAACTAAAGATGATAAATAATTTACTGTATTTTCGTAAATTATTTAGCTGATCCTCTCTTGTACTATGTAGCATCCACGTGGACGGTAAGGAATAAATTTTGCATTTAAAAAAAAAAAAAAAAAAAAAAAAAAAAAAAAAACTGAATTGGAATTTCAGGCACTAGTAGTGGCAATTTATCTTTTTTTCATTAAAATAATTGCCTATATGTTCCTAAAAATTTCTGAAATATTTGATTTATTTATTTTTTGTTTCAAATATACACATCATATATTTCTTCGTTATTCAAAAATATCCTTACTATTAGTGCCCATTAACTCATTTTGGGTTAAAACTAAGTTAAATTTTTCCGATAGTTAAAAGTAGTGAAAAATATTTATTTTGTCCCTAACTTAAAAACAAATAAGAAAAATTAACGACAGTAGATGACTAGATGGTATATTTGAAATGATAAAATGATAATTTTACATAGATAACGATTGTTCCTAACAGTTCACTAACAAAATTGAACTATATGAGTATATTTGGAAGACTTTGGAACTTTAAAAGAGTATTTTTAATATTATACTTTTAAGAGTTGTAAATAATAAAGTGGTACATAAGTAAATGCTCTTTTTATTTTTTAAAATGTATCACTTTTGTATCCTTTAATTTCGTTTCCCTCTTTTTGTTATCTCCTCCATTAATTTTTTCATTTTTAAAACTAAAGGATATTAAAATAAATTTTTGATAAATTATAAACTACTAAAGTGAATATCCAATAAACTGTAAGTGGTGTATCTGAAGTTTTTTTTGTATATTATTTAACAGAAATGCAGAATGATAAAATGATATACGAATATGATGGTATTTGAAGTTTATCTTTTTATTTTCGTTCGGCTCATTTGTGGGACACGTGATGGGCATGTAAAGCGCCACGTGTCTTTTCCGGGATTAGGCTGAGGTCGTGGATGGTGAGATTAGACCTGGAGTTTTTGTCTTCTTTTTGGGGGCCGGTTTCTATCTTTTGTTTTAGATTCTCGGTGTTTCTCTTTTTGGTTGCTGGGGCTATGGCACTGGCAGTAGCATTGGCGTTTTGCAAAAAAAAAAAAAAAAAAAAAAAAAAAACAGAGGTGAAGGTACCCAGCTGGATTTGGGTCTAATCGTTGAGTCACTTTAGGCTTATTTTGGAATTAAAAAACAAACAAATGATAAAGTGCCATTGGAAACCGCTTTGTTTGCATCTGTAAATAACAATGCATTATATAGCAGAGAAAATTTATATTGCCACAATTGCATGATATAATCAGTAATAAATTAATCATATCTCTTTTCTTAAGAAAAAATTCAGGACGAGCAATTCTATTTGTCAGCGATATAACCGGTGCATTCTATACTTTTTCTTATATAACGCTAGTTCTTTAAGCTATGTTTTATACCATTTAACTAAGAAAAATATTATCTGTACATCGAAAAAAAAAGAGTAGAGGAGCCGGCAATGAGGTTGGTTTGGGTCTAATTTTCTCCCTCATCCGCCGACGTCAGCAATGGCGATGCAGGCTCGGATATGGCACTGATCGCGGAGATGAGGCTATGGTGAATGGTGTGGTCATAGACGACGGCGATGACGGAGGTACCGCGGGATTTGAGAATTATGGGAAGAGGGAGTGCGTCGGAATGCAGTTGTTGCAGCAGAGGGTGAGTGAGGGGCCGTGACAAGGGAAAAGGATGGAGACCGTGAAAAAAACCAAAGAAAGAAGGAAAAAAAAACGTTTAGTTTACTAAAAATTTAGACTTAATTTGTAAAATTCAAAAAGTGACCTATTTTTGTAAAAGTGTAAAATCAGTGAATTTTTTATGCAAAATGTTCTTTCTATTTTTTTTTTAAAAAAAATCCTCACAGGATCAAATCTTAATTACAAGTTTAGACTCAATTCTCAACCCAACCCTAATTCGGCCCACTATCAAATTTGTAGGATTGGATTTGTACGAACCCAAGCCCAGAATAACTCGATCCATTTAGAACTTAAATTGGGCCTTTTTTAAAAAATTTTGATGAATAATTGGTATTCACAACTTAGTGGCCAATTTGCATAAAAAATCTATTGGTTTTGAGATTTGCAAAAATAGGCTTTCTTTTGAGTTAAAAATTCAAATCGAATTTGCAAAATTCAAAAAGACGGACTATTTTTGTAAAATCTCAAAATCGATGAATTTTTTCATGCAAATTGGCTTAACTTAATTCATGCATTCAGTCCAAAAATCGCTCCGACTTGCACGTCAACTAACCATGTAGTGCCATTCTTGGTGCACCACTTTCCCTGTTCAAATTTTGAGACTCCTTATATTTTGATCCTTAAACTTTTATTTGCTTATTATTTCTCGCTCAACATTTGAATTACTACAATAAAGTTTAACAGTCCAATAAAATTGACAAAATAATAATGTATTACTGTTGTAGCAATATCGTGATTAGTAACACGATAATAACTAAAACATTATATTACTACCACATTAGCTACATCTTAACTAACCATATGGTGCCATTCTCAGTGCACCACTTTTGGTGCTCAAATTTTGTGACTCTTGATATTTTGATCCTTAAATTTTAATTTGTTGTTATTTTTCATTCAATATTTATTGCAGTCCAATAAAATTGACTAAATAATAATATACAATTAATATAGTAATATCGATGGTAAGTGACATGACAGCAATTAAAATATTATATTATTACTATATTAGCTACACAACTAAAATAGATTGCTGAACGTAATTGTAACAAATCAAAAAACTTTAAGTTGAAATTATAATAAATTTAACAGTCCAATAAAATTTACAAAATGAAACTACTCTATCAACCATTTCTCATGCAAATAGTATGAATTTTAAAGCTATCTGTGTGATAAACAGGGGTTGCCACCAATTTAGTTATTTATTTAATTATGATAAAAACGTATGAAATTTGTTTAAGCTATTAATCATTTTAAATCCCCTATTCAATTTTTCAAAATTTTAATCTCATAAGCTAACCTTTTTAATTACCATTTGAGTAAGCCAGCCACATCTTGTTTTGAAAAATTAAATGCGTCATTTATTTTTATAAATTTAATTCATATATATTATATTAATTTTAATTTAAATTTTAAATTTTAAAAATATTATTAATTTATTTTTATTAAAAAAATTTTAAAAAATTTAAAATTAAATAGTCCATTTTATTCAAAATGAAGTACTAGTACGTAAGTTTGGTGTGTTTTTACCGTTATTTATTTATTTTATTTATTTATATTTTCATTAACCCCTCCTCTCAAACCCGCGAGAGCGAATCGACCACGCGTCAAATTCACAAACCATAGAGAGAGAGAGAGAGAGAGAGAGAGAGAAGAATGAACGAAGCCCTTCTCTCGTCCTCTCCCTTTCAATGGCTCCTCCTCCACCCTCGAAACCCTACTCGACCCCCAAACCCTACCTCCTCCTCCTCCTCCTCTGCTGATACTTAAAACCCTAGTCGTCGTCGTCGTCGTCGTCGTCACATGGGTGTCGCCGACGATGGACCACTACAAAACCCTAGGATTGCGGAGGGACGCAAGCAAGGAGGAGATCAAGGAGGCGTTCCGCCGATCGGCCCTCAGATTCCACCCCGATCGCCACTCCAACGCCTCCGAGGAGGTCAAAGACGCCGCCTCCGTCCGATTCAAGCAAGCCTCGGAGGCGTACGAGGTGCTGATCGATGAGCGGATGCGCGCCGACTACGATCGCGCGTGGCGCGGCGCCGGATCCTTCGATCGGCGAGGCTACGGTGGGTATTCGTCCTCGTCGTCGTCTTCTTCGTCGTCCCACTATTNTGATTAACAACAACTAAAGAAAAATGGATCCAAAGAAGAGGAAAGGCCTGTTGCTTGTTTGCAACAGATAACTTTGGGAAGATTTTCAGCAGTTTTATGTTCTAAAGAGGACAAGTTCGGCGTTCGATTATGATCATATTAGAAAGATAGTGATATTTAGAGTTTGAGTAAAAATGACAAAATGGGTCGGTGGTTAACAAAGAAGGGAATAAGCATTTTCCATAATGCTTCTAACTAAAGACAAGAATAAGTAGCACGATATGTTTCAATTCTTACGTACGATCTATTGATATGTTAAAGAGTCTGTATCGCCTCTAGAAAAACAGCTAAGTGCTTCGAACTTATTTGAACTTTTCGGTTTACTTATCAAGCGATCCAAGTAATGATTTTCTACTTCAAGTCTCAAATCCTTAGAGCATAATATATGCTGGAGTGTACGTTTATGACGCCAATATTTTGTCCTGTGCTTTTATTTTGCTCGCAGTTACAAGAATAACAGATTTGGAGGATGCAGGACAATTGGGTTAAATAATTAAAAGGCGATATTCATTGGTCAATTAAGACAGAAAATACAGAGTCAATCGAGGAGAAACAGGTCAATTTCATGTGTTGTAATCCGAGTAAATTATACAAGAATCTGTCATATCATTCGTACAATAATTGAAATAAAATCATGTTTATGATCCTTTACCAAGATTTCCTTTTTCGCAGCTTCTAATGTTTCTCTTACTCACATGATCAATTGCTCTAAATCAAAGGCCCTAACACTAGATTGCTAGTAGAATAAGGCTAATACAAGCGAGTCAATCACATGATAGAAGGGCATGTATAAGATAGTAATTCTAATATAAAATAACTCACTCTTTGCCTTTGTCATAATGATATTTTTGGGCATACATACCTACCACATTCTTCTCTGATATAATTGGAACCTAGATTGGAATTGCAAAACTGAAATGTTATTAGTATAGCTTTCTGATAGTTGGTAAGCTACTAATTTCTAGGTAAAACATATTGGTGATAGTAGGTAACACATATTGGTGATAGTAGCTAGATATACCTAATCAAACACTACATGTAGGAAGTAGGAAATAACCATCATCGCTTCGTAAGCGTTTTTCTTGTCGCTACGATCGTTTAAACAGTTACAAGAATCGTCAGTTTGTAGCCTCATCGTCATCCTCGTGTGGCATTGTGAAATTGTGATATTAGAATACTTAAATGATACTAGTTAAAAGTTTGTTGCTAGTAAAAGAGCCTTGAACAGCAAACTTCATGGATCCATGTAATAATAAACTTGTATTTAGTTGTAGCTAGTAAGTTGTGGCAACTACTGCATTAGGGGGATATAAACTACTAATTGTGAGTCATCATGATGCGAACAAATTAAATAAATTAAATATGTTTTGCATTGCATTTTCTCATTTCAATGTCAAATGGTGCCTTAGTCGGTATGAAATAGTATTAGAAAAGATCGTTTCAAATGGTGCATTTTTATTAATGAGATTATTACAATCCAGTTGAACCCGTTGAAGTTCGCGGCTAATGGTCTAGCATTCAAATTTTTAAAGGATTGTTTGACTAGGGTGAAAATAAAAGATTTTAGTTAAAAGCTTTTGTATTTGGGTCTAAGAATTCAGGCATAAGATTTTTTTTTGGCCGTTCTAGTTTGCCAGGAAGGGTACTGTAATTTTGGATTTTGGATTTGGCATTGACACCATATAGGTGTCTTTCTTCCGCATCATCGTCTTTATCATCAACCCGGTTTAAGATTGTACTTAGTTATTTTGCTTGTAGTGAAGGGTACTGTTATTGGATGAAGATATAGAGTTCCTATGAGGGAATGCTGTTGGTTGACATGCATTTTTTTTTTTTTTTACTTTTAATTCTAATGAAAATTGGTTCTTCCTTTGTGTATCTTAGATTGATATTTCTTACCAGGAATATTTTGTAATGATGATATTATGGAAATCTAGCAAATGATATAGCATGAATGCCTTTTGCTGATAAATCTTTCCACAGTGCTTTGTTAGGTGGAGCTGTCATTATTGAAGAATGTCTCCAAGCAATGTGGCGAATGAACAATTCTGGGGTACGCATTGGATCTCCCTTTAGTACTGAGTTCTTTATTTAAGTTCTTTCATTGTTTTCCGTTGTGATCCTAAGTCATGCCTTATAGAGTCTAGGCCTTGAGAATGCAAAATAAAATGCATTTTGGTTAAGTTTTGGAGATCTAATTTGATAAAGTAGATATTTCTTTCTTGTATGTATAATATTCCTATCAAGTAATTCTTGGCATAAAATATCCTCCTTGACCACGAATTGCTGCCAGTTGTTCCAATAGGCAGGGACTAGCCAGTATAGCTCAGCATAACCCAAGTGCTACTAACCATTAAAATATCACCTCGAACAAATTTTACTGAAGCATTTTGCTAAATGGTTCAGTTTTCTCAGTCCTGTTGTCTAATCAACTAGTTGCTGGGGTTCGGCTAGATTTAAGATATTTGTTACTTATAAGACCTTTAGGAACAAGCTGCAGTCTTGGTTGTGCCAGCCTGAAAGAATTGTGCTGCATTTTTTCGTCCTGCCTTCTGCTTGTTATCTCATTTGGTTGTATGTTGCTTTGGACCCTATAACCTGCAGACTTCATTTTGATTCATGATTTCTTTTTCACAATCATTTAAGTTGATATATTTGCATTTTTAGTATACTCAACTTGATAAGGTTATTGACAGGTTGGCACTCATGTTTTATCTACAAAAGGAGTTCGTTTGTGCATATTTAGTATATTTGCTTATACGTCTCATATGTTTTAATTTTCTTTGTTTCAGATTGAAGCAACAAGCAGGATTTGATGTTCGCATTTGAAGAACATTTAGCTGGAGCTTTTTACTCTTCTTTGTTTTAGCTTTTGAATATTTGGGGTTCAAATAAATTTTCTATTGCATTGATTTCTATTAGAACATAAAAACTTGTTTTCTGTATTTTATCACTGCTATAGATCAACAATCTTATAGTTTTGTTACAACCATTTTTACTGTGTTGTTATACTTCTCTATTGCAATTTAGTAATATGATTCTATTTTGTTCCGGATACTACAGATTGTAGGTTTTACAATTAATATCAAATGAAAAAAATCCTATTGTAATTTGTTGATATTAGTATTTTTTTTTAATATTAGTTTCAAATTGCCAGCGGTCAAAAACTGTTGGTATATGCGCCTTATGCCAGTGTTTTTCTTGTACTTTTAGCGACGGTTTAAGAACTGTTGCTATAGATCATTTTCACCGATGGTTAGTAAAAGTGCTGGGAAAAGGTTATACCAGCAAGGATATTGTAGCGGTCACCTGCACTTTTACCAGCAGTTTTAGAACTGCTGGAGCAAATATTACCAGCAGTTTTCGTATTCTTTATCAGCAGTTTTGGCTGCTGGTATAGGCCTTTTTTTTTGTAGTGTAGAGAGCTTGCTTGTGAGACTTAGCATTCTAATTGAGATTCCGAACTATAATTCCTATCATTAAAATGAACATTACTTTCATGCATTTAACCTTTATACCCAATTGTGACATTAGGGACTTTGGAAGCCTAGAGAGGCTTGGGGACTTAGACTATTTGAGAATTTGGGCCAATGTCATAAAGAGGCATTGGGCTCGGGCTATAGTGGACATTGGTATTAATGTCTTAATTGGAACGTAGAATATGAATTAGGCTTGATCAGTTGTGATGCTTAAGTGTCATAAAGAGGCACTAAGCCAGTGGGTGTTGGGTTATCACATTGTGACTTAGAGCTAGACCGTTGGGTTACTAGTAGCTACTATCATGTTTGAGACATGAGGGTTGGATACTTAAGCCTTTGACTACGCTTGCTTGCCATTTTTGCTCATTCGCACATGCTTGTGAGAGTCGCTCCCTACAAGTCGGCACTCCGGAGTTAGCCTACGCGACCTATGTTCGCTCGTGCGGTATTGAGAAGCCTACGGGGTCGAGTGGGACAGACACATTCCAAGAGCAGGAATGTTGGGCTACCACAGGCACTTAGGTGGCACAAGCTGGACTACCTTGGGTAGGTCCTTAATTGGAAATAAAAATCGACACGGTGTTGAGTGGGTTTTAATCATTACTAGACAGAGGGTAGTAGTTGGATTACTTAGACTTGCTTCTAGTATAGTTTTGGATACTTGAATATACATACATACATGTAGTATGCTAGGAGATATTGCTTTTTGCATTCATATATACAATGTTGCCATGATAAAGCATGATCTTCATAACTTCATAAAGTAAACCGTGATATTTACTTGTGATCTTGTAGGGACATATTATTTATGACAAAGTAAAGGTCCATCATATTAACACCATGTTTAATTGCAATATATTAGCTTAGCATTTTAGTTATGCTTTCATAAATGCAATTTATTCATTATTATTGCTCTCGTTTTAGACTTACCCTTTTTTTGGAGCCTAGTGGTGCATTGAGCTGAGGTCAGTAATTGCCCACTGGGAACTATAAGTTATAGTTTTCACGCCCTCTGTTTTATATTTTCTTTCAGAGCCTTCCACGCCGGGAGAGGCTAGAGACCGTGGGAAGGGCGTTGCTTCGAGCTAGCTCTTCAGCGAGTGACGAGTTGATAGGTGGTCTACCTCTCGATGTGTATATTTTTGGAGAGGTTGAGAGCTATACCAGTGTAATAGAGACCACCCTGTTGTGTACTATTTTGGAGAGATATTGTATAACTATATGTTTCACTCTTATTGCTTTAGTACTTTCCTTTTACCTTGTTGTAGATGATAGATCTCTTTGTGCTCTGATATCTCTAGATGTTGTTTATCTTTGGTTTTATTTTCCGCTGTTGATGTAGACGCCTTATATGTGCTGACATATGGCAGGTCTGGGCACGCTACCGGGAGGGCCTCTGCCGGTCCCGGAGCGTGACAGATTAATTTGGTATCAGAGCCTAGGGTTGAGTCTTAGAGGACCTAGCAAACTTTAGGCCGGTTGGACTATAGAAAATAGGCTCCTGAGAGACGAGGTCTAATTAAACTGTTAGCGAAAGTATTTCGATTGGGTTTGATGATAACTCTAAGAAGCTAGAGTTTGATTGGAGTGTATGGCTTCTAACTTTGCGGAGGGTTACGTTCGCGGCCGACAACGTAACATCGGGAGTTAGTAGTGAAGGACACTTCCTTACTTTCGCATGATTTGGGTACTTATTTATTTGAGTGGGGTTACGATAGCGTGGGTTTTACTAACTTGCACTTTTATGATGTTGTAGTGACAATGCCGACGACTCGCTCCAAGCTATCGGAGCGGATAATGCGGCGAACTTTGAGGAAGTGGAGACCTCCGCTACCTCCGGATTCGGCGAGGTCCGTGAGTTGAGGAGGCAGCTCGCGGCCCTCTCTGACTTGGTCGCGCAGCAGGCGGCGGCAGCACGGCAGCAGGCGGCGGCAGCACGGCAGCAGGCGGATGCGGCGCGCCGGCAGGAGGCACAGATGGAGCGACTGGAGGATTTGCTTAGGCAGCAGGCGGCTGCCAGGGAGGCACAGGTGCCCACGCCCCCACCAGCACCGGCAGTGATTGCGACACCGAGGGCGCCATCTCCACGGCCCGGTACTCTGAGGACATCACCGGATATTACGCCTCGGGGAGAGGAGTTCGTGGCACCACCAGCTCAGGTGCCTGTAACGGGGGTAGCTTTCCCCGTGATTGCAGAGGGAGCCGAGCGGGATCGACTCATAGAGCGCCTTAGTGAGTTCAGGCGATGCAGTCCACGGACCTTTGACGGGGAGAACGTGGACCACTGGATAGTGGAGAAATGATTTATGCATATGGAGAAACTATTTTGAGATACCTTTGTGGAGCAGAGGGACAGAGTGTGGCTCGCCACACACTTCTTGGACGGCGAGGCCTACCGTTGGTGGTTGGATATCCTGGACAACCCCAACACAGATTTGGCAGCGATCTCTTGGGCGAGGTTCAAGAAGCTGCTTCTAGCGCACTATTTCCCTACCAGCGCCAAGAGGAAAATGGAGCATGACTTGCGCAGCTTGCGCCAGGAAGAGCGGTCAGTGGCCGAGTACGAGAGGGAGTTTTCTTGGCTACTCCACTGTGTACCTTTTGTGGTACGGGATGACGAGGATAAGGCCTGCATTTTTTAGCGTGGATTGCGGCCTTCGATCTTCCGGTTGGTGCAGTCCTCCAATCTCCAAACCTACCGGGAGGTTGTGGACCGTGCACTCATTGTGGAGGCTGGAGCGGCAGACCTTCAGGAGCGACGCGAGGCCCTAGACAAGGGCAAGGGCAAGAGGACAGTGGCTGAGGGTGCGAGTCAGACGCACTCACGGAGGCCGCCGAGACATCCCAGGAGCCGGAGCTAGTCGCGAGGACGTGGCCAGTCTACCCAGCGAGGAGGACCTGATCGACGCCAGGCCCCGCACTGCGTGATCTGTGGTGGCCCACATTTCCCACGACAGTGCACGAGCAGTCGGGGCAGGTGCTATCTGTGTGGCCAGGAGGGCCACTTCCAGTCGGACTGCCCGAGGGATTCAGCACCAGCGCCATCTTCGGCATCAGCACCAGCTACACCGGGTCCCAGTCAGGGGACACTTTCTGCACCTCACCAGGCCGGACGGCCACCTGTCCAGCGGCAGATGGAGGGGTCACGCCAGGCCCCGAGCGGGCGCATGTACGCGGCCCAGACTGAGGAGGCGGCAGCAGCCCAGAATGTGATCGCAGGTATCATTTTACTTTATGGTATTCGAGTACGAGCATTATTTGATACCGGTGCATCGCATTCATTCATAGACCGGCTGTTTGCAGAGTTGCATGGCATTCCAGTGACATCTTTGTTGCATCCTGGACGAGTTGTTGTACCCGATCACGCTTTAGATATTCGGGAGTTCTGCCCCAGTTGCCCTGTTCGGGTCGGAGATTGGATTATGCCCGTAGACCTTTTAGCTTTGCATAAACTCGGAGAGTTTGACATTGTCTTGGGCATGGATTAGTTGACTAAGTACTACGCCGCTATTGATTGTAAGGATCGAACTGCGACATTTAGAGAACCGGGGCAGGCGGAGGTTGTATATCGTGGATGCCAGAGTTCGCTATTTGCGATGACGATTAGCTCCTCGCGAGCTAGGCAGTTGATTAGTAGAGGCTGCGTAGCCTATTTGGTTACTGTTGTGTTGAGGGGTGATGATGATGCCCCCAGGATTGAGGGTATCCCCGTAGTGCCGGAGTTTGGAGATGTGTTTCCAGCAGAGCTTCCAGGCATGCCACCTAATAGGGAAATTGAGTTTGTGGTAGATCTCGTTCTCGGGACTACTCCAATCTCAAAGGCGCCGTATAGGATGGCACCAGCAGAATTGAGAGAGCTGAAGGCACAGCTGCAGGATTTTTTGGATAAGGGTTTTGTGCTACCGAGTGTGTCACCTTAGGGAGCACCGGTCCTGTTTGTCAAGAAAAAGGATAGATCACTTCACTTGTGCGTGGACTATCGTAAACTTAACAAAGTCACGATTAAGAATAAGTATCCATTGCCGAGGATTGACGATCTTTTTGATCAGCTACAGGGATCTAGTGTGTATTCTAAGATCGACTTACAGTTGGGATACCACCAATTGAAGATTAAGCCTGAGGATGTGTCGAAAACGGCTTTCAGAACACGGTATGGATATTATGAGTTTACTGTTATGCCGTTTGGGCTTACTAATGCCCCGGCGGCTTTTATGGATCTAATGAACCGTGTGTTTAAGCCTTATCTAGACAGGTTCGTCGTGGTATTCATCGACGACATCTTAGTGTATTTCCGGAGTGATGCGGACCACGAGGAGCATTTAAGGCTTGTACTTCAAGTACTTCGGGAAAGGAAGCTTTATGCCAAGCTGAAAAAGTGTGAATTTTGGCTTAGAGAGGTGGCGTTTTTGGGCCATGTGATTTCAGGATTAGGCATAGCCGTGGACCCGAGAAAGATTGAAGCTATCGAGGATTGGCCAAGGCCGACGAGTGTCACGGAGATTCGGAGCTTTCTTGGTTTGGCCGGCTACTACCGACGGTTTGTTGAGGGATTTGCGAGATTATCTACTCCCCTCACGAGGCTCTCGCATAAGGGCACCAAGTTCATTTGGAATGATGCGTGTGAAAGGAGCTTCCAAGAGTTGAAGCAGAGATTGACGACAGCCCCGATCCTAACCTTGCCAGTTACTGGAGTAGGGTATGTGATTTATAGCGACGCTTCCTTTAACGGATTGGGATGTGTTTTGATGCAGGACGGGAAAGTGATCGCGTATGCATCTCGCCAGTTGAAGGATTATGAAAGAAACTACCCTACTCATGATTTGGAATTGGCAGCCGTGGTCTTTGCATTGAAGCTATGGCGCCATTATCTGTACGGCGAGCGATGCGAAGTGTATACGGATCACAAGAGTTTAAAGTATTTATTCACTCAGAAGGAGTTGAACTTGAGGCAGCGCAGATGGTTGGAGCTACTCAAGGATTACGACTTGACTATACTTTACCACCCGGGCAAGGCTAACGTGGTGGCGGATGCGCTAAGTAGGAAATCGACGGAAAACTTAGCGATACGTGTGGTTACTCAACCGCCGTTGATCGAGCAGATGAAGCGGTTGGAGTTGGAGGTGGTGGCTCCTGATACATCTTTGAGACTGATGACTTTAATGGTGAAACCTACTCTTGTGGAAAGGATTAAAGAAAAGCAAGTCTTCGATGTGGAGTTGCAAAGAATCCGAGCTAAGATGATTGATGGTTGCACCGGTGACTTTTCTGTGGACGGTGTTGGACTGATGCGCTTCCGTGGACGAATTTGTGTACCGGCGGAATCGGCACTTAGAGAAGAAATTCTTCAAGAGGCACACCCAGCACCGTATGCTATACATTCGGGAGGCACCAAGATGTAAAAGGACTTAAAGTTGCTTTATTGGTGGCTCGGGATGAAGAAAGACGTTTGTGAGTTTGTTGCTAGATGTTTAACTTGCAACAGGTTAAAGCTGAACACTGGGTCCCCGCGGGGAAATTACAGAGCTTACCGATTCTGGTGTGAAAATGGGAGAAGATCACCATAGACTTTGTGACGGGTTTGCCCTGCTCGCAGGCCGGGTATGATGCTATTTTGATGATCGTGGGTAGATTGACGAAATCGGCACATTTTATACCTATCTACACTACTTGGACTGGTGAGAGACTCGCACAGGTATACTTGGATGAGATTGTGTGATTGCACGGGGTACCTACATCTATTGTTTCAGATCGAGACCCCCGATTTGTATCTCACTTTTGGCGGAGCTTACAGGATGCCTTGGGCATGCGCTTGGACTTCAGTACAGCTTTCCACCCTCAGAGTGATGGGCAGTCAGAGCGCACTGAACAGACACTTAAGGACATGCTTCGAGCCTGTGTGATCAACTTCCAGGGAGGATGGTCGCAGCATCTACCAATGACAGAGTTTGCTTATAACAACAGTTATCAAGCAAGCATCAAGATAGCACCATTCGAGGCACTTTATGGACGGAAGTGTAGATCGTCACTTCATTAGAGTGAAGTTGGCGAGAGATGGGCTTTAGGCCCCGATATGCTCCAGGAAGCAGAGGGCAAGGTTCGCATTGCTAGGGAGAGACTGTTTACAGTCCAGAGTAGGCAAAAGAGTTATGCTGATAAGCGTCGACGAGACTTGGAGTTTCAGATTGGAGATCATGTCTTCTTGAAAGTCTCGCCAACCAGAGGGATTAGGAGATTTGGAATCCGGGGCAAGTTGAGGCCCCGATTTATTGGACCGTATGAGGTTTTGGAGCGTGTAGGTCCGGTAGCATATCGACTTGCTCTACAGCCAAACCTATCGGGTGTACACAATGTCTTTCATGTATCGGTCCTTCGGAAGTATATCCATGATCCGGCTCACGTGTTGGACGCCACACCTTTGGAGCCGAGGAAAGATTTGAGCTTTGAAGAGCAACCTTTGAGGATTTTGGCTCGCAAAGTAAAAAGATTGCGGAACCGTGACATTCCCTACGTGAAGGTGCTTTGGAGCAACCACGACGAACGCGAGGCCACTTGGGAGTTGGAGAGCGCACTACGTGAGCGCTATCTCCATCTTTTTCAGATGGAGGTTTGAGGTACTTTACTTTTGAGTTTCGCGGATGAAACTCCTTTTTAGGAGGGGTGAATGTAGCACACTGGACCTTTGCAAATTGCGAGGTTCGAGTAATTGGATGTGTCCTGAGCTTTTTCAGACTTTCTGGTGGGTCGGTGACAGTGTTCCGACCCATGGTTCGAAGCCCGAGAAGTGAGGTCTAAAGCTTAGTACCAAAACCCGAAAAATCAGATTTTTGGTTAGCTCTCGGGTAGCCTTCATTGGGCTGTGTACTGGTACAGGGTTGATGCTGTACCGGTACAGTGTTGATGGTTGTACCGGTACGCGGGCTTGTGTACCGGTACGCAGGCAGTTTTGAGGCAAACCCAAGGCTCGGGTTTGGTCTTTTCGTTGGAGGTGTACCGGTACGCGGGCCGTGTACCGGTACGCAGTGACAGATTCTGAATGGTCGAAACTGCAGGGGTGTTTTTGCAATGTGGCTTCTCTATAATAGCGCCTACGCCCCTAGGGCTGCTCTTTGAGCTTGCCACAGTAGGGAGAAGGTAAGGGGAGCTCCTCCATGCTTCTCTTTGGTTTTGATCTCATTTTTAGCTTGGAATTAAGGGTTTAATCTCTCTTTTTTCCTTTTTGGTGTAACTCCACCATGATGGAAGCTTGGAGCTTGGATTTGGAGCTTTGTTGAGGAGAGATCTTTGGACTTAGAGAGTTGAGAGCTTGGATTGAAGCTTTTAAGAGGTAATCTACTTGTTCTCTCCCTCTAGAATTGAGTTTTATTGTTGGTTTTGAGATGAACCCTAGAATGGAGACTTAGGGTTTGATTTGGGCATTTTTGATCTAGGGCCTTTTGAGCTAAATTGATTGGATTAGAACCTTCCTTTGGGTTAGATTGAAAGGAATTTAGCTCTATTTTGGAGCTTGAGAGAGATTTTCTACTCCATAGATGAGATTTTAGCTCTTTTGCCTTGTTGGTTAATGTTTGATCTTATAGTTGTTCGTAACGCTCGTGTATCTCTTCGCTCTTAGGGTACTTAGAGACTCGTGGATAACTCCGTTCGGCGAATCGAAGGATCCCGAGACGGTTCGGTGGGTTTGACCTAGCCACACAATAAGAAAATCTCATTTGTGATGATTTAAGTATCGTTAAATGAAAAGGCATGCATAATTATGTTAGATATATTTATTATGAATTTTAGAATGCTTAACGTGCCTATGTAATATATAGAAAATTTTCGGACCTCTATATGGTAGAGAGCTTGCTTGTGAGACTTAGCATTCTAATTGAGATTCCGAACTATAATTGCTATCATTAAAATGAACATTACTTTCATGCATTTAACCTTTATGCCCAATTGTGACATCATGGACTTTGGAAGCCTAGAGAGGCTTGGGGACTTAGACTATTTGAGAATTTGGGCCAATGTCATAAAGAGGCATTGGGCTCGGGCTATAGTAGACATTGGTATTAATGTCTTAATTGGAACGTAGAATATGAATTAGGCTTGATCAGTTTTGATGCTTAATTGTCATAAAGAGGCACTAAGCCAGTAGGTGTTGGGTTATCACATTGTGACTTAGAGCTAGACCGTTGGGTTACTAGTAGCTACTACCATGTTTGAGACATGAGGGTTGGATACTTAAGCCTTTGACTACGCTTGCTTGTCATTTTTGCTCATTCGCACATGCTTGTGAGGGTCGCTCCCTACAAGTCGGCACTCCGGAATTAGCCTACGCGACCTATGTTCGCTCGTGCGGTATTGAGAAGCCTACGGGGTCGAGTGGGACAGACACATTCCAAGAGCAAGAATGTTGGGCTACCACAGGAACTTAGGCGGCACAAGCTGGACTACCTTGGGTAGGTCCTTAATTGGAAATAAAAATCGACATGGTGTTGAGTGGGTTTTAATCATTACTAGACAGAGGGTAGTAGTTGGATTACTTAGACTTGCTTCTAGTATAGTTTTGGACACTTGAGTATACATACATACATGTAGTATGCTAGGAGATATTGCTTTTTGCATTCATATATACAATGTTGCCATGATAAAGCATGATCTTCATAACTTCATAAAGTAAACCGTGATATTTACTTGTGATCTTGTAGGGACATATTATTTATGACAAAGTAAAGGTCCATCATATTAACACCATGTTTAATTGCAATATATTAGCTTAGCATTTTAGTTATGCTTTCATAAATGCAATTTATTCATTATTATTGCTCTCGTTTTAGACTTACCCTTTCTTTGGGGCCTAGTGGTGCATTGAGCTGAGGTCAGTAATTGCCCACTGGGAACTATAAGTTATAGTTTTCACGCCCTCTGTTTTATATTTTCTTTCAGAGCCTTCCATGCCGGGAGAGGCTAGAGACCGTGGGAAGGGCGTTGCTTCGAGCTAGCTCTTCAGCGAGTGACGAGTTGATAGGTGGTCTACCTCTTGATGTGCGTATTTTTGGAGAGGTTGAGAGCTGTACCAGTGTAATAGAGACCAACCTATTGTGTACTATTTTGGACAAATATTGTATAACTATATGTTTCATTCTTATTGTTTTAGTATTTTTCTTTTACCTTGTTGTAGATGATAGATCTATTTGTGCTCTGATATCTCTAGATGTTGTTTATCTTTGGTTTTATTTTTCGCTGTTGATGTAGACGCCTTATATGTGCTGACATATGGCGGGTCTGGGCACGCTACCGGGAGGGCCTCTGCCGGTCCCTGGGCGTTACATACAGCCAACAATTTTCTTGCCTGTAGGCGGTTTTACCAACTCCCATGTGTGATTCTTATGGAGAGACTCTATCTCCTCATTCATCGCCACCAACCATTTTGCAAAACTGGTACTAGAAATAGCTTGATTACATGTGGAAAGTTTGCCTTCTTCTTCTGTATCTGGTGTCACTGAAAGAGCGTAAGCAACCATATCTTCATAACCGTATCTCTGCGGTGGTTTGATCTGTCTGCTCGTTCTGCCTGCAGCAATACTCTACCTCTCAACTTGTGGGATTTCAGTTATTGAGGTGTCTGCCGACTGAACTTGTTCTGACTGAGAAAAATCCTGAGTCTGAATTATACTACCAGTCTCTACCTCAAACTGCTTGCTAGTACTCGGTGTCTCATCAGAAGAATTACGGTTAGAATATAACATAGCAGGCTCATCAAATGTGACATCTCTACTAATAATTAATTTAGATAATTCAGGATACCACAATCTATATCCCTTAACCCCCGATGCATAACCAATAAAAATACATTTTTTAGCGCTAGGTTTTAACTTGCCTTCATTTACATGACTATAAGCAGGACAACCAAATATTCACAAATTAGAATAATTAGAAGGGCTACCAGAACATACCTCCTCCGGAGTTTTGCAATCAAGTGCTGAATGTGGAGATCGATTTATCAAATAGCATGCCGTAGAGATCGCCTCTGCCCAGAAACTCTTAGCTAAACCAGCATTAGAGAGCATATAACTGGCTCTCTCCAAAAGAGTTCTATTCATCCGTTCGGCCACCCCGTTCTGTTGTGGAGTTTGCTTAACAGTCTTATACCTGATGATCCATTCCTTTTTACAGAATTCATCAAACTGCGACGAATAAAATTCCAAACCATTGTCGGTCCTTAATCTCTTGATCTTCTTTTCAGTTTGTCTTCTCAATCATGACCTTTCACTGCTTAAAATAATTGAACACCTTGTCCTTACTTTTCAGAAAGAACGCCGACACTTTACGAGAATAGTCGTTAATAAAAGTCAACATATATCTAGCACCATCATGAGTAGGAGTACGAGAGGGTGCCCAAAGATCAGAATGAATATAGTCTAGAGTACTTTTTGTCCGGTGAATTGCGGCCTTAAAGCTGATTCTCTTTTGTTTGCCAAGAACACAATGTTCGCAAAAATCTAACTTTTCTAAACTCTGACTATTAAGTAGACCTCTCTCACTCAACTTCATCATACCATATTCACTCATATGGCCCAGTTGCATATGCCATAATTAGGTGCTATCCGAATCTAACATAGAGAAAGAAGTCACCATTGCTGAACCTATCACAGTGGAACCCTATAGAACATATAACATGTCAGACAATTTGGCTTTCATCACTACAAGATTCCCTTTAGTGACTTTCACTAATCCATCAGCTGAAGAATATTTAAAGCCTTTAGTATCAAATGTACCCAATAAGATCAAATTTTTATCATATCCGGAACATGCCGAACCTCAGATATAGTCCTCACTACTCCATCGAACATCCGTACCCGAGCAGTGCCAATTCCAATAACTGTATACTTAGAATGATTTTCCATCAATACATCTCCACTTTGAATAGGCTTGTACATCGAGAAGCATTCTCTATGCGTACAGATATAGAAGGAACATGCGGAGCCCATAAGCCACTCATTCTGTCTGCGTGTCTTATCCGTAACTGTGAAGACGATATCATTTTTATCTGATTTTTCTGCTGCAACGCTTGCTTCTGTTTCAATATTGGTGTTTTCCTAACTTTGATTTTTATCACCGTTATTCTTCCATCACTCTTTATTTTTCAACTTAAAACAATCAGCTTTTATGTGATCCTTCTTCTTATAATAACCACAAATCAGATTCCTGTACTTTGACTTTGATCTAGATGTGTCACGCCCCGAGACCAGCCTATTTGGTCGGATTCGAGTCCGCCGACAGACCGCCGAACGGACAGAGTTTTTCCTGTACGTCCAAGGCGCTGCAATCATACAATACAAGAGGTTCCAACCAGGAACAGATTTAATAATGGATTGCATAAGAAGGATACCAAAAACATAACTGCTAAGCTATTACAAGCATTCAGCTCATTACCACACATTTACATCATTTTACATTCAACTTCTAAATACAATCCTTATTACAATTAATACAATTTTGTTCTTGTTTACTGTTCTTTCCGGTACACAAAGCTATGCTTACTTGGGTACTGCTATCTCTGGTCTCAGTGGTAGAGCGCTATCTACTGAGCTACGCACTTTTCTCGCGTCGCTGCGCCGCTCGCATGTGGACCTGAAAAACGTGGGGTGAGAACTATAAAAATAGTTTCCAGTGGGTACAGCCACCCAAGGGAAGTGCGAGCCCACCAGGTCCAAAGGAGGCCAAACAACATGTTAGTTCAACAGATATCCACATATAATTAATGCAACTAACAGCTATCATGCTTATGCCTCACAAATGCAACTATGCAAATTATGCAACCAATACGAGTAGATCTACTGATTCTACTTCTATCTCACTATACATAGCCCACTTAACCAGCTCCTAAGGTTTCCTTTACCTTAGCCAAGCTATGCCGCCCGACTCAGTCTCGAGTCAATCATCCGCGGAATACCGCGCATATCTAGGCCTTAGGAGAGGAACCTACCGTGCACCTCAGCCTTCAATCCACAAACCATATCGCCCAACGGGTCGCGAAGAACTGCGTACACCCATGGTCA
>NW_017890527.1:0-12541 GCF_001540865.1 Ananas comosus
GCTTAAAGACAGGGAGAATGTGAGACCTCACATAGTCTTCTATATGAGATATAATAGGGTTAAAACTCTTAACCCAGCTATAGTATTTTAGGCGGTGGCTAGACCCAAGAGATTAAAAGAGTTAAGTGTGTTAGGGATAGAGTAGTCCTAGGATGGGTGACCCTCTAGAAAGCGAGACATCACAGCCAAGAGATTTTTTTATTATTACTAGACTCTCGAATACAAATAACTGCACCAAGTTACTAAACTCTCCAATAACTTGGTGCTTTTTAAAGCACCAAGTTATTAATACTTGTAGCTTTTCAACTTTTAGACGAAGATTTGTAGGGTTAAGATAGGGGTGTCAAACGGGCCGGGTGGCCCGTGGACTGCCCGGCCTGGCACGAGAGTGGACAGGACCGCGGTCCGGCACGGATACTATAGATACTGTGCCGTGTCAGCCCGACCTCCTATATTGGGCCGTGTTGGGCCAAAACTTTTAGGCCCATCGACCCTGCACAACACGGCGCGCAACAGGTTTGGGCCGTGCCAGGCTGACAGTTGGACCTGCGGCCTGGCACGGCCCTACCCCCAAGGCCCTAGACTAACTTATCAAGCCTTAGAGTTTGGCGCATTCGGGCTGACCTTGGGAGAAGGGAGAAGGGCTTCCCCTTCTCCCAAGGTATGCTTTGCGGCAGACCTTGGGCTGTTCCCAAGGTCGGCCACAATCTTAAGCCTCTCCCAAGGTCTCAGACCTCGAAAGAGAAATAATTTTATCCTTTTTGGACCAAATTGCCCTACTAACAGTAAAAAAAAATTTGACTGTTGGGAGGGCATTTTGGTCCAAAATTTTTTATATTTTAAAATATGGTTAATTGCATACAGGTTCCTGCAAATATGATGAATTGCAGATATATCCCTACAAAGTTCAACTTTCATAAGTTATCCCTACAGAAGTCGTAATGTATACAGATTTGTCCCTCTGGTTAACACCCATTAGAGAACTGTTTATTTTTTAATAGTAGATTCATGAAATGATATTTTTGCCCTCACAAATATGTGCCTCCAAAAGCTCCAACTGGTATATGTCTGCAACAATGCCCTCACAAATGTCCTTTTTCCCCTTTCTCTTTCTTTTCAGGCTACCGGAGCGGGCGACGGCGGCTGTCACGCCCTGGATTTCACATTCCCCGGGCCCGCCGACAAATCCGCCATATACAAAGAAATTTTTTCTGTATACGAAGCGATAACTGTACCTGTAAAACATACAATACTACGACCAACAGTATAGAGCTGCTAGAAGACAAAGATATCCAGATAGAAAAACACATATACATACAATATCTGATATACAAAACTCGACCAGGGAGACCCAACGAAAGTATGTATATGAACAAAAACCACCACTACCTGCAGCTGGGAAGCCTCTAGCTCGATGACTCGTCTAGCAGGGCTCTAGCTCGCAACGCTCTTGCCACGATCAGTCTCAGAAATAGCAGCAGTCAGAACCGCAGGCTCTGCAAAAGGGGATAACAACTGGGCGTGAGAACTACTGTAAAAACAAGTAGTCCTCAATGGGAACCGCCCTCAACAACGTCGGTCTACCCACTAAGTCTACAGAAGGGAGCAAGGATAGTAGGAATTGCTGGAAGAAAATCTACAGCTACAAGCCACTACACTATCATGCTCTACACTAACCAACTGTAGTAAATGTCAATCCTGACCCAATCTCACTATGACTGTAAGCATACCCGTCCCTGGGACTGTGAACACACCCGTCTCGCCCAGTAGCGACTATATAGCTACCTCCACACTAAGCAGTCCGTGGAGAGCAAGTCCAACCTGCACGAACGACACCAACGCGAAAGCACAACGCTAGTCTCTGGAGTGGCACTCGTGGGAGCTACCCAACTAAGTATGGAGCGTATCTCTGTCGAGCTCAATCAGGCTCTCACAAGCTAAAGTCAAGTAAATCAAGTCCAACTGGTCTAACAACCAACAGGTCACGTGCCCTCGGCACAATCTGACGCCAAAACGGCGTTATGGGTCGACCGTCAACCCAGACAGCACCCAACAGTCCGGAACAGTCTGAACGCTACTGTAAAAATACACTCGGCATTACAGCACAAGCGTAACAGAAAACTAAACTACCTGGGGTATCCACCACGCTGATACTGCGGCGATACAAAATAACAATGGCTTCTAGAACTAAATCAGGTAGTTTAAGTATGTGATAGGTTCAAAAGGTTTTCTCCTAAGTCAAATCCAAGTCCAACATGTGCTTGTAGATATAGGCAAACGACAAGGCTCCAATTCAGATTTTATGAACAACTATACCAAATCAATGAATTGAGCAATTACAATATACAACATACTACCTCGCACACATGCCAACTATATAAATGCACTTAGAAGCTAAACCGACGTTTAACCCACCTCAAAAGCTAATCCCAATCCGGCGCGACGTCGAGAACGGCGGAATCACACCGTCGCCCGGCCTCCTCGCGATGCTACGATGACGAACGTACACTCGAACGGCACCGCGGCGCGACGTCGGCGACACTCGAACTCCAACCGAGCTCCCCCACCACCGGACCAAGCTAGAGAAAGAGGGAAAGAAAACCCGTCAAATTCTCCCTCTCATCCTCTCTACACTAGTATAAAAAGGAGGGATAAAGGTGAAGTCCACGAGGTAAGAAATTACCAAAATGCTCCTTACCTACTCACGTGTACCGGTACACGGGCATTTGTACCGGTAATGGCAACCCGACAGCAGCTGCGCAGGTTCTGGTAAAGTGTACCGATACACCTCGATGGTTGCACCGACACAGGAAGTGTACCAGTTACAACTCGATGGTTGTACCGGTACAACATGCAGAAAACAACCTTTTTCTATTTTGCAACGCTCACACCCTACTCTCGCATCGCAATGAGTCCGTTTAGCATCTAATTCGCACCAACGCGATTCAGACTTGTCCCGACACTCTCCAGAGCTGTCGACAAGCCTCAACAGCTGTACTCCAGGGCTACTATATCCTCCCCCACTATAAAAAATTTCGTCCACGAAACTTACGCATACCTCAGCCCTGAGCATCAAACAGGTAGGATAGGACTCCCTCATCACCGTCTCAGGCTCCGAATTCGCCTCCCGCTCCTCGTGATTACTCCACTGCACCTTTACATACGGGATGACCTGATTGCGCAATTCTTTCGTCTCCCGAGCAAGAATCCGGAACGGTCGCTCTCCGTATCTCAGATCCTCGCCAATCTCTAGTGGAGTGAAGTCAATCATGTGAGAAGGATCGAACACATAACTCCTCAAAGCCGAGACGTGGAATACATCGTGAATGCCTGCTAGCCGTGGAGGTAGAGCAATCCTGTAGACAACCGGTCCAACTTGCTTCAATACCTCAAAAGGGCCAACGAAACGTGGATTAAGCTTTCCATGCACTCCAAATTGGCGAATCCCTCTGGACGGCGAGACTTTGAGGAATACAAGATCTCCAACCTGAAATTCTAAGTCTAGTCTCCGGGTATCAGCGTAGCTCCTCTGGCGGCTCTGTGCTGTCAAAAGGTGTCGTCGAACAACTTTCATCTTTTCCTCAGCCTCTATCAGGATTTCAGGCCCTAGCGTCTTCCTCTCACCCACATCGCTCCAAAACAAAGGGGATCGACATCTGCGTCCATACAACGCCTCAAACGAAGCCATCTGGATGCTCGTTTGATAGCTATTGTTGTACGCAAACTCAGCCAATCTCAAATGTCGATACCACCCTCCTCCAAAGTCCAGGACGCATGCCCTCAACATGTCCTCTAGAGTCTGTATGGACCTCTCAGACTGACCATCTATCTGTGGGTGAAACGCCGTACTGAAATGTAGCTGTGTATCCAAGGCGGTCTGAAGACTCCGCCAGAAATGCGAAACAAATCTCGTGTCCCTGTCCGATACAATCGACATCGGCACACCATGCAGCCTGACGATCTCATCCAGGTATAGCTGCGCGAGCCTCTCTCTGGACCAGGTGGTCTGAACTGATAGGAAGTGAGCAGACTTAGTCAGTCTGTCCACTATCACCCAAATAGCATCGAAACCACCATGTGCTCTAGATAATCCCATGATGAAGTCCATCGTGATCTGCTCCCATTTCCATTCAGGCACTGGTAGACTCTAAAGCTTGCCAGCAGGTACCTGATGCTCGGTCTTTACCTGTTGACAAATCAGACACTGAGCCACAAATCTGCCAATATCCCTATTCATTTCGTTCCACCAGAACTGTGCCTTCAAATCCTTATACATCTTGGTTCCACCAGAGTGAACCGTATAAGGAGCACAACGAGCCTCTCTCAAAATATCCGCTCGGATCTCTGAATCCATAGGCACACACAGTCGGTTCCTGTACCGCAGTACTCCCGAACTGTCTACTACAAAGCCCTCAGCCTGTCCCCTGTCAACTGCTCTCGAATCCTCAACAAGTGTGGATCTCCACTTTGTTTCTCTCGGATCCTATCCAACAGAGTGGGCTGCAAGACTAAAGACATCAGTCTCACAGTAGATCCAGGGAACACTATCTCGAGCCTCAACCACTGCAGCTCCTCGAGTAACGGCCTCTGCTGTGTGATAATCAAACTCAAGCTCTGCACTGCCTTCCTGCTCAATGCATCTGCCACCACATTCACCTTGCCGGGATGATACTGAATACTAACGTCATAGTCCTTCAGTAACTTCAACCACCGGCGCTGCCTCAGGTTCAGCTCCCTCTGGGTAAACAGATACTTGAGACTTGTATGATTGGTAAAAACCTCACAGTGCTCGTCATACAAGTAATGCCACCACAACTTCAAAGCAAAGACTACCGCGGCAAGCTCTAAGTCATGCGTAGGATAATTTTTCTCGTAATCCTTTAACTGCTGTGAGGCATAAGCAATTACCATACCATGCTGCATCAGCACACAGCCCAGCCCGCTGTGCGACACATTACTGTAGATCACAAATCCTTGTCCCATCACAGGAAGGGCAAGGATAGGAGCTGACGTCAACCTTTGTCTTAACTCATCAAAACTCCTCTGACAATCCTCACTCCAGATAAACCGAATTCCCTTTCGAGTCAATCGAGTGAGGGGTGTGGAAAGCTTCACAAAGCCTTCTACAAACCGACTGTAATATCCTGCCAGTCCAAGGGAACTCTTCACCTCAGTCACGGTCGTCGGTTTGGGCCAATCTCGAATAGCATCGATCTTCTTCGGGTCCACTGCTACTCCCTCAGCAGAAATCACATGGCCCAAGAAAGTAATTTTCTGCAACCAAAACTCGCACTTCTTCAACTTGGCATACAACTTCTTCTCTCGCAGAAGTTGTAGCACAGTCCTCAAATGCTCTTCGTGCTCAGCATCACTCCGGGAGTAAATCAAGATATCGTTGATGAAGACTACTATAATTCTATCCAAGAACGGCTTGAACACTCTGTTCATCAAATCCATGAATGCAGAAAGGGCATTCGTCAATCCAAAAGGCATGACTGTGAACTCATAATGCTCGTACCGAGTCCAAAAAGCCGTCTTGGGAACATACTCGGCCCTCACCCGCAGCTGATGCTAACCGGACAGGAGATCAATCTTCGAGAAGACACAAGATTCTTGCAGCTGATCAAACAGATCATCAATGCGCGGCAAAGGATACTTATTCTTGATGGTTACCTTCTTCAGCTCCCGGTAATCCACACATAACTTGTGCAAACCATCCCTCTTTTTTACAAATAACACCAGTGCTCCCTAAGGCGATACACTCGGTCTCACATACCTCTTATCCATCAGATCTTGAAGCTGCGCCTTTAGTTCTCTCAGCTTCGTCAGTGCCATCCGATAAGGTACCTTTGAGATTGGTGCAGTTCTAGGAACTACATCAATCACGAACTCAATCTCCCTCTCCGGCGGCATCGTCGTCAACTCAGGAGGAAACACATCCAGAAACTCGCAGACTACAGGAATATCCTCGAGTCCCGGCGCCGCCGTAGGTACCTCAGCAACTGCTGCTAGAAAAGCGATATATCCTCTACTCATCAGTTGTCGAGCCCTCCCGGAAGAAATCCAAGTGGCAAGCAACGTGCTCCTGTAACCCCTAAAAGTGAACTCCTCCTGGCCTGGCTCGCGAAACGTCACCATCCTTGCTACACAATCGATAGTAGCATAGTACCGCACCAGCCAGTCCATACCGAGCACAACGTCAAAGTCCTGCAGCTGCCCTAACACCAACAGGTCTGTGGGCGTGATCCACAAATCCAACTGCACCGGACATGACCAACAACACTCTGCAACCTGTAACACATGGTCGGGGATCTGCACATCTCGTGCCTGTGACAATGACCCTAACTCTAGACCATGCAACAATGCAAATGCTCGGCTAACAAAGGAGTGCAATGCACCGGTATCAAAAAGCGTACGAGCTCTAATTCCATAAATCAAAAATAATACCTGCCACTACCCGGTCGGCTACTGTAGAGTCCTCCACCTGGGCTGCATAGACCCTGCCACTCGGAGCTTGCTGTAACCGCTCACCCTGACGCGGCATAGATGCCCTATCCTCCTAGCGGTAACTCAACGGTGCCCCGTAAGACTGCGGGGATGCTGGCTGTGCAGATGCTGTGGATGGTGCTGGTGATGCTGCTCGAGGACAAGCTAATCTCATATGCCCGGGCTGACCGCAACTGTAAGACCTGCCCTCTCTCTGCTAGCACTGCCGGGGCCAATGGGGTCCCCCGTAGATCACGCACTGCGGTGTCCTCGGTGGCTGTCCCTGCTGACGGGATCCCCCAGAACGTTGACGCCCCGAAGACCCACGACCCTGTGAGCATGATCGTGGAGGCCTCGGCGGACGTCTGCTGCTCGACTGTCCTCCGTCATCTGGAAAGGGGCGCTTCCTGTCCTAACTCTGCTTCACGGTCTGAGTCCTCTCCCGAATGGAGGCATTACCTCTCTCAACCCAAAGAGCCTGCTCTATCGACGCATCCAAGGTTCGCAACCTCTGCACATGAACCAATCGGAAGATCTCGGGCCTCAAACCCTGCTCAAAGAGGTAAACTCGGTGCGCCTCATCCCTAACCACGAACGGCACACAGTTCAGGAGTCGCGTAAACTCCCGAATGTACTCCTGAACTGTCCGCTCACTATGCTGGATCTTCTTCAGATCCTCTTCGAGCTTCTGTTTCACACTGTTGGAAAAATACATCCCGAACAGCATTCCATAGAACTCGTCCCACTTCATCTGCAGCGCTACTAGCCCATAGTCTCGCCTCATCCTCCTCCACCAGGCGTGAGCATCAGCTGACAAACAGGGGACTCCCAGATGTACCTGCTCTCTCTCTGAGACGAATAGATCCTCAAATAGCTTCTCCATTGCACTGACCCAGCCTTCAACAACCCAGGCCTCAGTGCAACTGCCATCGAAATCGGCGGATCAAAACGGCGAAACCGAGCCAGCCTCTCTGTCAACTGCTCCTGCTCGGCCTCTGTTATCTGTACTGGCCCCCTAGCAGGCACAACTGGTGCCACAGGAATTTCCACTGGCGGGGGTACAACTGCGGCTGGTGCTGCCGCCGGAGTAGTCGAGGTGGAGCTGAAGACTCTGGTGCTCTCGGTGCTGAACTCGGGGGCGGATCTAACCTCTCACACATCCTCTCCAACAACTCCCCTTGTCGCCTCGTCACCTCTGTCAAGGCAGCCAACTGTGTACTCAAATCAGGAGGTGCACCCACCTCCGGTCGGGCCCTCTGCTCCACAACAGGGGGTGCACTCGCCTCTGCCTGCTCCGACATCTCAAAAGGTACAGCACGATCCTAAGTCAACTGTACACGATCCCGGGTAGACGGTCAACCTCGGCGACAATACATAGCTGCAAGAAACAGAACGGGGTCAGATCAAACAAACACTCTCGACCCAATCAACGAAAGTCTAGAAGGCGGCCCCTGTTTCTCCTAAAAATTATGTCGTCTGCAACCAACATAATTTTTCTGGACCAAAACAGAAACTCCTTCAATCACTCCCTCCGCTCCAGGAGGAGTTAGAACAATCAATCAGTGACTTTCGCGATAAATCACGCCTCTCGCGTCTTGCCTTCCTAAGGTTTGCCAACTTAGGTTTCCTAGATCCCAACGACCTAATTCTAAGCTCTGATACCAACTTAATCTATCACGCCCCGGATTTCACGTTCCCCGGGCCCGCCGATAAATCCGCCGTATACAAAAAAAATTTTTCTGTATACGAAGCGATAGCTGTACCTGTAAAACATACAATACTACCACCAGTAGTATAGAGCTGCTAGAAGACAAAGATATCCAGGTAGAAAAAGACAGTTCACTATACATACAATATCCGATATACAAAACTCGACGAGCGAGACCCAACGAAAGTATGTATATGAACAAAAACCACCACTACCTGCAGCTGGGAAGCCTCTAGCTCGATGACTCGTCTAGCAGGGCTCTAGCTTGCAACGCCCTTGCCACGATCAGTCTCAAAAATAGCAGCAGCCAGAACCGCAGGCTCTGCAAAAGAGGATAACAACTGGGCATGAGAACTATTGTAAAAACAAGTAGTCCTCAGTGGGAACCGCCCTCAACAACGTCGGTCCACCCATTAAGTCTACAGAAGGGAGCAAGTATAGTAGGAAATGCTGGAAGAAAATCTACAGCTACAAGCCACTACACTATCATGCTCTACACTAACCAACAGTAGTAAATGTCAATCCTGACCCAATCTCACTGGGACTGTGAACACACCCGTCTCGCCCAGTAGCGACTATATAGCTACCTCCACACTAAGCAGTCCGTGGAGAGTAAGTCCAACCTGCACGAACGACACCAACACGAAAGCACAACGCCCGTCTCCAGAGTGGCACTCGTGGGAGCTACCCAACCGAGTATGCAGCGTATCTCTGTCGAGCTCAATCAGGCTCTCACAAGCCAAAGTCAAGTAAATCAAGTCCAACTGATCTAACAACCAACAGGTCACATGCCCTCAGCACAATCTGACGCCAAAACGACATTATGGGTTCACCGTCAACTCAGACGACACCCAACAGTCCGGAACAATCTGAACGCTACTGTAAAAATACACTCGGCATCACAACACGAGTGTAACAGAAAAATAAACTACCTGGGGTATTCACCACGCTGATACTGCGGCGATACAAAATAACAACGGCTCCTAGAGTTAAATCAGATAGTTTAAGCATGTGACAGGTTCGAATCGCAGGTTTTCTCCTAAGTCAAATCCAAGTCCAACATGTGCTAGTAGACATAGGCAAACGACAAGGTTCCAATTCAGATTTTATGAACAACTATACTAAATCAATGAATTGAGCAATTACAATATGCAACATACTACCTCGCACACATGCCGACTATATAAATGCACTTAGAAGCTAAACCGACGTTTAACCCACCTCAAAAGCTAATCCCAATCCGGCGCGACGTCAAGAACGGCGGAATCGCACCCTCGCCCGGCCTCCTCGCGATGCTACGATGACGAATGCACACTCAAACGGCATCGTGTTTGTAGGGACCTACATGCAATTAACCCTTTTAAAATATTATATTTTTTAATAAAATTTTAAAATTTTTTCTTATTTTCTAATAAATTTTATTCGTTTAATTTTATGTGTGTGTGTGTGTGTGTGTTTGTGTGTGTGTGTGTATAGAGAGAGAGAGAGAGAGTTTTGCTAGAATACTATCGGTAGCAAACGGCTCGGTTTACTACCGATTTGTTTTCGATGATGGAGCTTCCAAATTGATGATCGGCACCATTAAACATGATCTAAACTATTTAAACTATCTGGAAATCAAATTTCACACATTTTCGATATTGTTCTCTAGTCTATCAAGTGAACAGAAAAATGAATAGCTGGAAATGAATATCCTTCAAAAAGTGATAATATAATTTTTATATTTGAGATCTAGAGTCTAGATCTTATTTTAAATAGTTTAAAAAAATTTTAACAAAATTTAGTTGATTTGAACTCTTCTATACCGTGAAACGAGCAAATGCACCATATCGGCCATTAAAATTATAGATTTTGTGACCCTTTGATCGTTCAGTTAGTGATGCCAAAAAATCATGAAATTTGATTTCTAAATAATTTAAATGGTCTAGATAATGTTCAACGGTACCGATCGTCGATTTGAAAGCTCTATTATAAAAAACAAATCGCTAGTAAACCGACCAGTTTACTATCAATAGTAGCCCAATCAAACTCTATATATATATATATGTGTGTGTGTGTGTGTGTGTGTGTGTGTGTTATATTTTAAAATTGTGTATTTTAAAAAACTTTAAAAAATTAATGGGCCCAGCCCGTGCCCGGCCCGTGCCAATTGGGCAGGGCCTGTGCTAAGCTAGAGATGTGAGAAAACTAGTAGCCCAGCCCGTGCCAATAGTAGCCCAGCCCGGCCCGTGCCAATCGGGCAGGGCCTGTGCTAAGCTGGAGATGTGAGAAAACTAGCCCGGCACGGCCTGGCCAAGATCTGAAATCGGGCCGTGTCGAGCTGTCCTTGGCCTATTTTGGCCCGAAAAATGTAGGTTGTGCCGGCATGGCCCACATTACACCCCTAGGTTAAGATAACAGTGATCCCCCGAGGTTGAGTAGGTGATTGGTGGAATAGTGTTATCTAAAGAATGGAATTGGTCAAATGGTTATATCTAATGGTGAAAAATTTAAAAGCACCAAGTACTTGGTGCCTTTAAAAGCACCATAGTTGCACTCAATATATATATTTACAAATTGTTACTATTAGATTTTAGGACAATTTAAAGAGAGTTATATTTTAAGAATTTTAGTTATTAGATTAAAATTCTAATTTTGTAATTTTATAAACAACTTTTTATCTAATAATAGGACTCACAATTTAACTTGCTATTCGTGAATCAACTCATGTTTGGGTCATTATTAAAGGGGCAAAATATAAACTGAATTTTTCGGCTCGATATTTTAATGACCCAACTCGTGTTCAGTTCGCTGTGGGTTATAAGATATACACCCCATTCAGATTGTAAAGAAGCATTTACCATGGAAAAACAAAAGGTGACCCAACACTTCGGTCCTCAAACTTTAATTCGTTATAATTTTTAATTCAAAATTTTCATATTGTCTCAACCTTGTTCGCTAAATATTAATAAATTATTGTATATAAAAGTAATGTATTAGTTTAATCATTGCCGAATCATCAATAGCCAACACTTCCACATTGCTTCTACAAAACTACTAATATTTAACCAACTAAATTGAATTATAAGACTTAACAACAACAATTCAAAAAGTTTTAGCCAAAAATTACAACAAATTAAAATTTAAGGACCGAAGTATCACACCCCCAACTTTCGAGAACCAAAAGCGTAATTTATCCTTGAAAACATATTGGAAACAATAACCCACTGCATCAACAAAAACATAAAAGATCAAAGAAAAAGAAAACACAATCCCTTGCTCCTTACATATGCTATATCATTTATACACCAAACTGCAGCAAAACAAGGATCATGGGAGCTCCATGAACAGAGTGATACAATGAACAGGTTATCAATCCAACAAAAGTTCGATTCACAATTCGACTAGTACGGTACACTGTATTTGTTTCAGCTTTTTTTTTAACCCTCCTTGTTCTCTATAGGTATTTCCCTTTTTTTTTTCCTTTTGGTCTTTTTGATGGTACCTGGACTACTATATGTAATTAGTGTTGAAATGAGATAGAGTATGAGCCGGTGTTTGGGTCTTTCACAGCTTTAAAGTTGTCGACGCTCATTCCGAATCGCCCCAAAACTGAATTCCCCATCTCTTTCAGTTTTTCTGCAGCAACATTGAATAATATTGTTAGATTATCCACATTTACGAGTGCAAAATTGAACACATGTAATAAGCGTTGTAAGCTTGTTTGTGAGAATTATTATCCTCGCAAAATAGTAAAACAGAAATTATGCCTAATTATTTACCGATCATCTCCTCCTTCATCTTCTCTCTCTTTTCAGCTGCTAATGGCTCAAGATGTTGCAATGATTTCCTTGCTTGGTCATTTGAAGGTTCCAGCTCGATTACTTTTTTCATATCTGCATTAAAATTTGATAGCAAGTTAAGTAAGGAGCCATGGCAAATAACTTATTTGAAAATTTTTCACATGAAATAAAGTGCAGGTCATTTGCAAGGAAAGAGCATAGTAAATGACCCAATTGATTCGAAACAAATGAATCAACTGACATATGCAGAAGTTCAAACTGACCAGCAATAGCTTCTTCATAATGTTCGAGCTTCTCGTGTGCTTCTGCCCTCCTAAGTAGTGCTTTCAAATATGGAGGATTCAACTCCAGCGCCTTCGTGCATTCCTTTATTGTTTCATCATATTTACCCTGTAAAAGCACAATAAACAAATCACTATTCCTCGAAGTCTTGCAAAGTTAATGGACCAAATCTTTAAATTTCAAATGGCTATGGAGAAGACAAGAAAAGGTATTGCTTTCGGTAAAGGTTCCTGTTTGTTTTGCCGAAAGTAGAGAGGGGTGAATCGGTTGTCGACTGTAAACA
>NW_017890527.1:13377-19280 GCF_001540865.1 Ananas comosus
TCCGAACCTAACCTTAAAATCTCTGAGCGTTGTTCTATTAAAATATACTTGTGTTTTCGCATCACCCCTCTTTAACCATTTGTTTTCCTTTTCACTGCTTTTGCGTATTACCGTCACCTTTATTCTGGTTACCCCAAATATATATCCACTACTCCGTCACTTCCTCCGCCAACACCGACACTTTTACTCCGCCAAAACCGACCAACCTATTCAAACTTCCGTAAAAATGCAACTTCGGAGAGTTGAAAATTTATTAATATCAGATCTGGATACATCGCATTTAAATCAGGTTTAAACTATGGATTCTGGGCATTAGTAGTAGTATTAAAAATAATATTAAAAACCTTCTATGAAAAGTGTAGGATATTATGACTCGTTGTGGACGTTAATATAAATTTGGAGTAAAATTTAGTAAGCCATAAATCTTCAAGAAGTTTATCTCATTCCTAGGCTAAGAGGATATTTTGGGGAACCACGAGAAACCCTAACAGTATAAACCAGTAAGGATTTCTTAACTAAGGTGGGTAGAAGCTCTCTGGTAGTGGTTTGGTCTTACTCTATGTCTAATAGCATTATTTTGAGCATTGATGATTAAAATTCTACTCTTGCTTGTTAGTTGCTTCCTTTGATTCCATGATTTTGTCGTTATTGTTCATTTAGCATGCTTAATAAATCTCTATCGATATTGCTTATTGTCTATCTTGACAGTGGGCATTTCTCTTGAGCAAAGCATGCTTGCTGTATAGTAACAGAGCAAAGTATTTTATGAATCATCATTCCTCTATTACCTGCTTACTAGTTGTAGCATCTTCTTATTAAAAGTCTTAATTGAGATGATTTATTGATTAGTTTGAACATGAGCATATAACCATATCTTGCAAACTGAGATATTGGTTAAAAACATTTTGGGTAGTCGCTCCTTTGATTACCCCTCCGGAGTTGGATTAGAAAATTCTTTAAACTATTTAAAATAAGATCTATACTCTTGATCTTGATTACAAAACTCCTATCATCACTTTCTAAAAGATATTCATTTTTAATCGTTCAATTTTGTATCCACTTGATAGACAAGAGAACAATATCATAAAAGTATGAAATTTGATTTCCAGATAATTTAAAAGGTCTAAGATCATATTCAACGATGTCAATCGTCGATTTGGAACAAGGTCTAAGATCATATTCAACGATGTCAATCGTCGATTTGGAGGCTCCATCATCGAAAACAAATCGGCAAAAACGGAGCCCTTTTACTACTAATAGCATTTCAGCTCAACTCTATATATATATAGGTGTGTGCACGCGCGCACGTGCGTACGTGTTTGCATATTTGCACTTGCCCAACTTTGTGCATGCGTGTGTGTGAATACATGTGTATATGCGTGTGTGCACGTGGCACACATGTTTTGTGTATTGCACATGCACAACTCCATGTGTGAGAGAAAAGGGGGTTGATCTTCCTCTGCATAAAGAGGAGCAAAGTTGACCCATAATCACAAATTTATTATCGCAATTCAGCACAGCCAAGCAACTAAGGCTCTATTTGGATGTCGGAATAAAATATTCAATGATAACTTATTCTGTATAAAAATATTCTTGTGTGATTGAAACTTGTTTCATTTTTGCTCCTCGAAAAGTCTTACAATCTATAACTTAGTAAGATAGTATATTTCACGTAGGGGGTGATTTATCTTATTTAAAAAAATGACTTAAAAGGTCCAGTATGATATCCATCTAAATATTCGATCACACTCCTCATCTACCAAATACTACATACTTCTTGAATAAGGCCTTGTTTTGGATGCATGAGTATTTCATTCTGAATATACCTTCGATTTACTCAAGAAGTTGTAGTATTTGGTATATAAGAAATATAATCAAATGTCTAAAATGAAATAACATATTCTACTTTCTAGTCAATTTTTTGGAATAAGATAAATCATCTTATAGGTGAGATAGGTCATCCTACTAAAGCATAGATGACAAGGCCCTTCAGGGAGCATAAATCAAACTTTTTGCCTCCAATCATACAAGAAAAAGTTCATGCCACATAAGTTATTCAAGGATAACTTATTCCAACACCCAAACATGGCCTAAATCGAAAGAATATGCTGAATTAAATATTATGCATCCAAAGGGCCTAAATATACCCATCATCATATCTAACATGAATCACTAGTCCAAGAAAAGTATCAGGTTTCTCCTAGTAGCTATTCTGAGTTTTGATAAAGGCTCTGTTTGGATGACAAATAAGTTATCGATGGATAACTTATTCCGTATGAGGATTTTCTAGTATGATTGTAAATAATGAATTTGATTTTTATTTCTTCAAAGGTCTTACTACCCATGATTAGGTAGAATAGCATATTTCACCGATGACGTGATTTATCTTATTTTAAAAAATCCTAATATGATTTTTTTATTTTAACAATTTATTGTATTATTTGATAAGACTTGTGCCGGACACGGATACACACGTTTACGTTCTAGCAGAGACGAAAATATCAAAATTATCCAAGTAAATATTTTATTTTTCAAAAATTCCCCCGATTTACGTTTTTTTCAAACCCGAGTTCTCAACGGCTGAATTTCGGAGATGTTTCACGTTTTGGGAACCTTCCTAGCTAGTACCGAAAAGTAAACAGGAACAAGCTTTTAAATAAGCATCTTGGTTTTAGCATTAGTCAAACAAGTAGGCCAAGTCATCAAACTTAGGTTCAGGGGGTAAAAAGGGAAGCAAAAAACCACAACTTTAGAGGTTATACTTAGTAAAGGGGGGGAAAAATTGTCCTTTCTTCTCTACCAAAACTAGCTTCTCCTACCTCTTAGGAAGCTCCTACGAGAGTGACTACTCGTCTACGCGCTCCATATTCAACACAATTTAACAAGAAGAGTACGTTAACCGAGATTTACGTTAATTAATCTCTAACGAGTCCAAAGAACCTAGATTGTGATAAAAAAACCGAAAGTGAAACTGTAGTTACAACACGACCTTATCAAAATCGTTGTAGGGAATCCTTTCTCTCTCTCTCCTTTTTTTTTCTTTTAGCATACTATCGCCCCGTACACGATAATCTATTGCGAACTCGAACGAAATTCTAAGTGTTTTAAACAATAGATTGAAAACTCTGTCGGTCCTTAATTCTAAAACACCTGGTTCTAAATCCAAACCGTCTCTTTATAAGTTGGAACATATCAATCCTTTCCTCAAACAGCCGCTGCGACACGAGTTCCTCCTCATCCTGATCTCCGTCACCTCTCCTTCCCGACTCCACCACCTCCCCTTCTAACCCTCGTATTCAAGATACTTTTTAAAGTTAAACCGGGGGAGTGATTTTTGAATTTTAAACATTATAAAACTAAAAAACGATGTTTCCTGAATATACTTTAAAAGTCTTCAGTTCCCCCTTGGTACCGGTGACACTCGGCGAATTACCGAGGCAAGGACAGATTGCATAGCATAGGAGGAGAAACTAAATCCGATAAATACCTTGAAATGAAAAAAAAAAAACCAAAGATTCCTAAATCTCACCTGTACCGTTGTTCCTCCCACCTCGCCACAACCCTCATGTCCCTTAAACCAAAACCTCAAGTGTACGGTTCCACCTTTCTTAATTATGTGAGATAACAAAATTCGCCACACATTGTACGATCACACAAAAATTACGGTAATCCCGATAAGCAGTGGTGGATAAGATGAGGTATGAGATTCTGAATAAAAAGCAAAATTTAGATCATGATCGTACTGACAGAAACAACCTACTACTTGAAAAAAGAAATAACTAAACTACTCAATCCTTCTAGAATTCCTCAACTTCTTTTAAACGGGAAATTCGATGGAGAGAGTAATTATAACGAAAAGATAGTACCTAGAAACTTCGAAAATACCTATAAGTATTACTATACGTTGAGCCGTCAGACTTTAAACGAAGCACCTGAACTTAATTATAATGTAAAAAAAATTGGTATACTACGTGGACTCCGGGAACCCTAGAATTGGAACACATAACTCGTATAACTAGCATGCCTTGAAGCTAACAATACTTTAAATCAAAATATTGTTGAATAAAAAGCAGAGTTTGAATGTATGCCATCCCTTTGTTTTTACAGGTTACTAATTTCGCTCAAGTTCTACTCAGGTACTTACAGGTATTTATCACGAGCAACGAACAACTTGCTTGAAGACGATGTACTTACAGTAACTTCAAGAACTCATCGATTGACGATCTTCTTTTTTCGACAAGAATCACAAAAACATAACTGTTAAAAACACGTGTACACAACCACTTGTACGTAATACGGTGAATAGCGTATTCGACAGTCACACGACGATAAAAGTATACTCTGAACAATCTGGTTTGAGGGTAGGAGTAGGGAATTTTTTTGCGCACGACGACACCAAAACAACACCCGGTAGAGCTCTACCTCCCGAGAGGAAAGCGTCTGATATAATCAGAATACGAATATGGGAGATTTTTGAATTAACCTACCGAATTAGTCACAAACTACGTGAGGTAGAGTTAGGTACGAAACTAATGTTGGTTGGTTGGGTAAAAAACTCTTTCCTTTAACATGACTTCTATGACCATATCACCTCATCCTTACTACCGTACAAAAATCTCGGCGACCACCAAGGTATATCTGAGAACAGTTTAAATTCCACGGAAATGTTAATAAAAGTACAAGAGTTAGAAATTACAGGTTTGGTTGTCTTTAATACCGTTCTTTTTACACCACGACGACGATATAAATAAAACGAGTAAATATAATAGAAGGCTTATATATCTTAAACTTACGTAGAAGGATCAAGGTGTTTTAATAGTTCCGACGTGTACTTTAGGAAGTTGGACAATATAGTTAAGAAGAGGTTAATAAACATTATTATCCTCGTAACTCGGAAACATTTGAAAACTGGGAAAAAGAACAATACAGTCTTTCGAAATTTAGTTCGTTTACTACGATTTCGACTTCCCTTGTTTGAAAAGACACGCCCGTTCATACTACTACGTGACAGTGTTATACTTTAACGAAATGTCTAACGAAGACTTCACGTTAGTAGCCTTCTTTAATCAAGGTACACGGTACGCTTGGCTCGGTATACGAAGAGTTTTGATCATACAGTTTGAAGAACAAACGATCCATATAAATCGAGATAAAAAACTTACGAACAATGATAATCATCATGCTGCCAATTACGAACATCTCCATTGACAGTGGTTGACACGAGTTATCTCCTCCGATCTCTACTAAAAACGTGTCGTTATTTGGAACTATTATTATTTAAAATAGCCAATCAAACTGTAAAATTGAAATACCTCAAGAATTGAAATCCTATCTCTTTAAGATGAGTACTTTCACACAAACGAAATAAGATGACAAGGAAAAACAAAAGAGAACAAGTACGTACATTGTAGTCTTTACGGTTCCCTGATAAACAACAACATCCGAACATCTCTGAATTTTCATATAGTAGAGTACGTAGCTCAAAAACCGATGTATGGAGTAGACAAAGAATTTAACCTAACTCGGTGAGAGCATCACTGACGGTTGAATCGGGACATTAGGCGTAAATGATTACGGTAGGCCGTTGTATAACGCACGATACGGGTATCATAGTAATCTTTAAACTAGCTGAAGTTAGATTTCAATCGTGAACTAGGGTTAATTAACAACCCTATTCTAAAATTACAAATGTCCAACTTAGATGCACCCTCAAATAGTATCAGTTCTGAATTAACAATCGTTTACGAGTTCACGGAATCACTAATCTAAAGTTCTTTCAAAATTGAGAACCAATAATAAAGTAAAAGTCTGTTTAAACACAAATAAATTGTTAAAGAGCACAAAGATTGTTAAAGAAAAGTTTCAAAGTACTCAAACGATTACTTTCAATTTTTAATTTTAGC
>NW_017890527.1:19656-30697 GCF_001540865.1 Ananas comosus
TTTGAAATATCTCGCATGATGCCTATGTCTACATGTAGAGTCAGTTCTATATTCATAATTTTGACAAGATTATTTATAAAATAAAATTTCTAAATGAAAACAAAGCCCTCTCCGGTACCATAGTTAGTTAATTCGGATTCGGCAAAAATTCGGTAAGGATATAATATGAATAAAATTCGTCAATTATTTGGATACGTGATTTACACAAAAATTATACGTTTACCATTTAAAAATTCAGAGTAAAAAACTAGGCAATTAAATTAAAATTTTTCCCTAGATTCATACTATTAGCATAAATACTCATAATTCATAACTTATAACTAGAAATCAATATTAAGAAGGGAGGGGGAAAAAAAAAAAACAACATAGCTAGGACGGTAAAAATTTGGAACTTAACAAGCGGGTAATAGCAAATGTTAATTCTGCTCACAGACACTATGAATTAGTATCAGATGAAGTGGGCGTGCCAGAACTCGGAAATCGGAATCAGATGATGAGAGTCGCGCGGCCGGCCCGGGGCGGGGAGGGTTCCGAACTTTTTGGATGGCTGGCAGCACGCGGCCAGGGGGGTTTCGAGGGCGAGCGGCGCGTGGCCACGCCGGGGGTTCGATGGCGAGCGGCGCGCGGTCGGGGGCCGGGGGGGGAGGGGGGTGACGGAGGCTGGGGTGACTCGGGTGAGAAACCAGGGCTTTTTTTTTTTATTTTATTGGGAAAGCTTCAAATAGCAACCATGATCAATTTAGTATCACGTAATTTTATTTTTATTTTTTTATTATCGATTCCACTAATTTTTTTGCTTAACAAATGGCAAAGTTAAAACTAAAAGATACTAAAATGAGTATTCGAATAAATCTAGATGGGGTATGAAATTTTTTTGTATATAATTTAATAAAATATTAACGAAAAAGCTGATAAAAAAATAAAAATAAAACCACATAATACTAATTTTATACACTTTAAACTATAGAGTACTAAAGTGAGAAAGTGCGATACCATAAGGGGTGGTATTTGAAGTTTACCCTTTTTTATTTGAGCGAGAGGATTTTTTTTTTTTTGGGTGAGCGCAAAGGTGTTCATGCATCGGCTCGAACCTGAATAGTTATTATATTGGATCCATACCTAAAAGTAAATTGGTACAAATATATATATATATATATTCTATTTATTTAATTTCGGATCGGATCTAGGTCTGAATACTATACCCATCAGATCTATTTGAGCAGATCTAAATAGTGACTATCCAATGCTGCCCACTTAGAACGAGAAATGTATTGGATACGGGTCAGGTTTAGATCAGATACGGATACTCGTATGTATATATTTTTTATAGACTATAAAACAGTTTATGAATAAACTATAAACCTCTTGTTGTTGAAAACTTGTATTTTAATTAATTGCACCCGGTCCAATAAAATTCGTTCAAAAAAAGATTCAAGCTGTAAGCAGCTATGGTTCAAAAAATAAAGAGTAAAATAAAAAAATAAAAAAGGAGTAAACAGAGCTACTAGATTTTCACTAGAATGAAAATACACAAAGACCCTTCATTTATAAGTTGTATTGAAAATCCCTCAACTTTAAATTTTTCTTATTTACTATCGTGTACTTCATTGGGTCTAGGTCTAGGTCCGGGTCCGGGCTTAAAAACTCTTTCAAACCCTACCCACTAAAAAGTCGTGTTCCAGTCGGGTCCAAGTTGGGTATGGGTATAAATTATACGGACCCATACCGAAAATTTAGTGGGTTATTACTTTTACCCGTATACTATCTATTTTTTATCGCGTCCGAATAGTGTCCAAATCGGGTATGAAATATCGGATATTTTAGATGGCTTTAGGCGAGCATTGTTTTACGCGAAGCTTTTTTTTTTTTTTTCAGGATGAGCAAATCGAGCTTATGGCCTCTTTTTTTTGGTTGAATAATTCGAGCATTGTGAATTATTCGTGAATAATAACTCTAAACCCAAAACTTTCTGCATTATTTCAAATATTTGGAAAAAAAAAAGTATATGGACTGTTTTATTTGGTTATTCAATAATTTGTGAATAATTTGCGAATTATTTACGAATTAACTAACTAAGTCTAGTACAACCCAAAATAAGGTATATATTTTTACACCTTTCTGATTTGTCACATTAATTCTTTTTACGAAAAACTATTTAATTTTTTGTAAAAATCTAGAATGGAGATGAATAGAGAGTATAAGATCTACACCTCTCTTAGAGTGTACAAGTAAAATTTTCATTCGCTCTTCTCATTGGTTAGAAACTGTTGGTAGCCGAAATCTTCAATCCCCGACCCAGTCAAAGATCTTCCTCGGGAAGCGCGTAGGGATGCGAAACGGCTGTGGATAGTGACCCTCGAAATTTGCGCCCTTCGATTGGTTAAGCGATTCGACTGACGAGGGATCGGGTCAACCGAGTTCGAAACCTCTACAGTAAATTAGGTTCAGCTGGAAGAGCCGAATGAACAAAAGAAGTCAGAATTTCAGCCAAGGAATGAGCCGAATAGCTAATACAGCACAAGAGCTGGACGGCCTGAAGAGCCGAAAACTGTCTTCTATTGAAAGAGAAACGGAGAAAGTACAGGAACAGGGGTTTTAGTTTACAACGGAGTGATGCCCAAAGGGCAGACAGACTCCAGGATGCTAAGTTACAGGAACTACTCCTATGAAAAAAACAGTAAATGCGAGAAAGAAATATGCAGGAAAATAAAAGTGGTCTTTTGTGCGCAGGGGCGAAGACCTCTTTTTGGGGTATTATTACCCTATTTATAGATAGCCCCCTCGGTCAGTTATTGTTCTTTACACGATCGGCCACTATCTCCTCATATTCTGGACCACTTCTAGCCGATCGAAACCACATGTAACTGCTTAACTTCCTTCAATTGGCGCGATACACTTTTCCGGTGCTCTCGATACACGACTGAATGGACGCTTTTGAAGGGAATATTCGCACCTAAATCTCATCACCGCCTAATTGGCTCAACAATTGCCCCCTCGGCAGCTTTCGAAGCAACACTTCGGTAGCTGGCGTGATCTGAAACACGATTACTTTTTAACTTCCCGATATGGTTTCATCTCAGCCGTCCCTTTTTCGCTGCCGAAATCCTGTAATTGCTTCTATAATAAGCGCGATCCGAGGCGTCGTTCTTGGTCCAATCACATTCAAAAATCTCTGTACCAGTACCAGACGTAATTCGAGGCGTGACCCTCTGTACGATTCAATCTTAGCCGTTTATTTTTTTTCTTACGGCCCGATCTCAATTCTCATTTTGTCTCATCTGCGGCATTAACTAGGTTATCTTAATTACCGCCGTCTATTCATCATTAAAGCCGACCTCGAAACTCGTTTCGACGCAACGGTTCAATACGACGGCCTTTCTTTTTCTCCAAGCTTTTTATTCTTTTTGTCTCTTCTATTTCTTCTTCGTCTTCCATGAAACTTTTCTTTCGCTTCCCCTTCCTTCATCTTCTCTGATTTTATTTTCCACTTGACTTTGTCTCTTTTCCTTTTTCGACTAATGGCGTTGGTTTTGCCTCTTCCTTCTCATCCATCCCTGGATTATACTATACTTAAACCCTTCGTCGACTCAGACCCCTCTAGATAGAAGGTGTAGAATGTCATTGCATAAGAGCGATTTATACCTTTCCCGTTGAACGAGGATAGTTCATTTTCCTCTTTGGTCCATTTATTTCTAGGTTTCTTGGGACCGGTAACATTCTCGGCTTCTTGGGTAGGATGTTTCCACCCGAATTCAATGGCTTGCCTTACCCGCTCGTCGATAGCAATGTGAAACGGCCTCTTGCGGACTTTTCAATAAGCGTAATTATTGCCATCTTAGAGCGGGGGTCGATTGATGTTTCCGCCCTTGGCCATGTATTACAAGCTATACTGGGTCTGATAGCACTTGAATTATATAGATCTTTAGGATCTAAGATGTAAGTACCTCTTAGAGGTGTGTGAATAGTTGTTACATCTTGGCAAGGTCGAAAATGCTTGTTGCAAATGTGACAAAGTAGCAGAAGATATAGTTAGTACACCGAGAATTTAACGTGGGTTAACTCCAAATCGGGGTGAAATTACCCACGGGACCGATCCCGGGACGTAAATCTACTAAGAAAACTTGAGTACAAGTGATTTTGACAAAAATACACGACTCAATTGTATGGATTTCTTGTTGATGGTGATCTTCGCCGGTCCTCGATCGATAAGAATGCACCAGCCGACCTTGCTGCAACTCCTCACATCGTCAACGCCTCATGTCCTCGAAGCGTGCTCCGAATCCTCTGTTTCACGCGAAATCTATTCGCCTGCACCTCCTTCCGGAGCTTGTAGAATCGAAGATTTGTGATGATTTCACCTTTGCATACCAGTAAGCTATGAGGGTTCACCTTTAATCATAAAATTTACTTGATTCTCTTATGAGTTCTCTAGTATAAATGAAGAATCTATCCGATTGTTGATTGTTATAAACTCGTTATGTGATATCGATACATTGAAATGGAAAATATAAGTTTTTATAGGATTTATGGATCTGTACCTATTGCACCGTCTTAAATTTTTGGGTGGGCCACGTAGCTTATTTATATGTATTAGAAGACTTAGAAGTCGCTTAGGATTGCAAAACGTCCTTTTTGAAAACCTGTTTCGTCCTCAGTTACCGGTTTTGTCTAGGCTACTGGTACTGTGATATACCGGTCTCTCTAGTGATGACTATCCGATGTGGGATTATTGGTGTGTGACCAGACTCCCCCCGTTCGGGAACCGGTCTCTGACGTCCTTGAGACCGGTCTCATCGCTGCGCGACAGAAATCCCACATCACCTAGGCTATGTTCGACTCTAGGTTTACTCGTTCAGCCTATGTTCTTTAGATCCTGGGTTAGGTGCCGGTCGATCTATTCGTCATTCTAGTTTTCGGCATCGCGTATCACTTTATCTTTTAGACCTTGACTCAGTCGAGACTCTCCTCACCTTTCTGGCTAGTTATCCGGCTCTAGTTACCACATGCATGTCTACCTGGTGCATTCTTACAATGCTAATCATGCATTTTTTGATCTCTATATCATTTTCTATGCAATCTACTTAAGCATTTTACCACATTCATTATCTATGTCATTTTGTTAACATGCCTCTATATTCTAATTCGTATTATTTCTTCGATCTAATGTGGGACCTAGTCGGTTCGTTAAGCACAACTCCCCTTATTTAGCTTTCCGATGTTCTCGTCGGGTCTTGCAATCGGCCTCCCAGCTGCAGATCATCACCCGAATTACTGGTCTATGTGAGATTCTCGCAGTTGCGCTCTCACCAGCTCGCCGCTTTGCAGTTCCTAGCACTTTAGGTCTTCGCTTTGTTGTTACGGTTCTCGGGACCCAATTTCGGCAATTTATGGTCTTCGGCTCTGCTGCTCATTGGTCAACAATCCGAGCTCGCTCGGCCTTATTTTGTCGTTGATCTCTACACCACCGGTTGACGAATGCTTAATCCGTCGCTTCTTATGCGTTTAGACACCTAGTCAATTAGGTTTATATAGGGTCACATTTAGCTCATAACCCTTATCTGATATCAGAATTCCATTTTGTGTTGCCCATATAGAGTGCTCGACGCGTTTTAGTATATCCATCATAATCGATCATAATGATAATACTGAATAATCATCTTGATAGCATGCTAGTGTTCCATATCGATCGATTGTTAGATAGATCAGATACCTATCTCTATATATCTCCCATGATATAGCACCAAGCTTAGCTCTGTAAGCTTGCTCTCAATGGTGAGCAGAAGAAGTTGATGATGATGGTGCTGATTATCCTTTTTTTGCTCTTGGATTTTGTCCTGTGCTTTTCTTCTTCTGTTTTCCTTTCTTTTTTCTTGTTTTGTTGGTTGTTTCTTCTCTTCTCCTTGACGTACAGATAGTGAGATGGATTAATGTAACGAGATTGAGGTAAATAGCGCGAGAGTGTTTGAGTGCTATCGATAGCATAGCAGCGAGACTCTCTCTCTCTCTCTCTCTCTCTCTCTCTCTCTCTCTCTCTCTCTCTCTCTCTCTATATATATATATATATATATATATATATATATATATAAAATTAGACTACTATACTATCTATAGTACCGGAGCTCCGGTACTATAGTATTGTTTTCGATCTTAGGGTGTTCAAATTAACGATTCACACCGTTAAATATGATCTACGGTATATGAAGTTCCTAGAAATAAAATTTTAGTTTTTTTCGATATCGTTTACTTAGTAAATAAATTATGTCAAAATGGACGGTAAAAATTGAATAATCTTTAAAATTTGAGTATAGGACTTTTAAATTCAAGATCAAGAATATTAACCCTAATCTAGATAGTTTAAAGTATTTTCTATCAAAATTTGAGGAAATTTAGATTCTTCTACACCGTTAAACTCCAAACTCGTCATAGTAGACCATTGAAAATTGACAATTTTAAAATTGTTTGATCATAAAGTAAACTATGTCGAAAAAATATAAAATTTTATTTCTAAAAACTTTAAATACTCTAGATCAGTTTTAACAGTGTGGATCGTTGATTTGAACACTCTAAGATCGAAAACGGGATTATAGTACCGGAGCCCCGGTACTATAGATAGTATAGGAGACTAGCTCTCTCTCTCTCTCTCTCTCTCTCTCTCTCGCTATATATATATATATATATAAAGTTGAGGGATTCAAATCATAGTTAGTTAATTCGCGAATAATTCGCGAATTATTCGCGAATTTTTGGAAAAGCGAATTAAACGGCCGCATCAGTATTTTTCGAAAAAATTCGAAAAAAAACGCGTTTTTTTCGTCAAAAATAATTATTCGCGAATGATTCGCGATTCATGAATGATTCGCCTCAAAAAAACGGGGCTGGCGGTCGCTCACTCGCGGATCGCGGCTTCGCCGAAGTCGTCCGTGTCGTAGTCCTCCTCCTCCGCCACCCTGGCCGTCGCCGGGTGCAAGAGGGCCGCGGCGGCGGATCACATCTCGCCCGAGGGCGTCATCTCGTGGACAAATTAGTCTTCGTTTTCCGCTTCATTTAAGCGGAAAAAGAAAAGCTACAGGAAAAATGGCGGGGTTCATGCTGCGGGGCTCATGCCATTATGCACGCGGTCCATGAGGTGGGCTTCACCTCGTGGACCGCCTGAGAGAGAGAGGTCCACTGGACTAACTATGGTCCACTGGACTAACTATGGTCCTCGTGGACCGCGCAGGAATAAAGGGGTTGAGACCATAGTTAGTTATAAATACATTATTATATAATATATTTTAGATATATTTTATTTAATAAATATAAAGTATAATAATTAAATATATTATGTGAACCTTCTATATTTTATATTTAAATATAGACTATCTTAATCTCTTATAATATAGTTTGCTATTTTTTTTACTTAATTAGCTTAATTTTGTAGCTATTTATTCTTATATTTTTAAAAAATATCAGTATTTATGGTAACATAAATCTTGAGAGAAAAAAACTTAATTTAATAGCCGAATTTTTGATCCCGAATTTTTAATTGGTGAACGTATAATATCCGTATAAATTACGTATCCGAATAATTACCGAATCCGTATTTTAGCCGTATTTTTCAATAAATTTAAAAAGTAGAAGACGAATTTTATCCGAATTATATCCGTACCGAATTTATGCCAAATCCGAATTAACTAACTATGTCCTATACTGATGCGGAGGGGTCTACGTGAGTTAACTTTTCAGACGGTTAGCGAGTTGGTTTGTTTTATTTATTTTTGGGAAAACTTCAAAACCCTCATGTGGTTTCACATTTTTTTATTTTAGTACCCTGTGGTTTAAAGTGTATCAAGTTAGTACCCTGTGATTTAAAGTGCATCAAGTTAGTACCTTGTGGTTTTGCACTTTATCACTTTAGTACCCTGTGGTTTCACACTTTATCACTTTAGTACCCTATAGTTTAAAAAATCACAGGATACTGATTTGATATAAAATTAAAACCACAGGATACAAAAGTGATAAAGTGCAAAACCACAGGGTACTAACTTGATACACTTTAAACCACATGATAGTAAAGTGATAAAGTAAGAAACCACAGGGTACTAACTTGATACATTTTAAACCACAGAATACTAAAGTGAAAAAAATTGAAACCACAATGGGGGTTGTTGAAGTTTTCCCTTTATTTTTTTACGTATGATGATTGGAAGTGCAGGAACTGTGCAGTAAGTGACCCTTTTGATGGGGCTTTTTTATAAAATAATCTTTTAAAATTTTATTATTTGCAAAAAAATCTTACCAAAATTATATTAAAAAAAAATAATCTCTTAAAGACGGTGAATGATTCACCGCTTTCATAAAGAGCCTAATTTCTTAGTGATCCAANATATATAAAGTTGAGGGATTCAAATCATAGTTAGTTAATTCGCGAATAATTCGCGAATTATTCGCGAATTTTTGGAAAAGCGAATTAAACGGCCGCATCAGTATTTTTCGAAAAAATTCGAAAAAAAACGCGTTTTTTTCGTCAAAAATAATTATTCGCGAATGATTCGCGATTCATGAATGATTCGCCTCAAAAAAACGGGGCTGGCGGTCGCTCACTCGCGGATCGCGGCTTCGCCGAAGTCGTCCGTGTCGTAGTCCTCCTCCTCCGCCACCCTGGCCGTCGCCGGGTGCAAGAGGGCCGCGGCGGCGGATCACATCTCGCCCGAGGGCGTCATCTCGTGGACAAATTAGTCTTCGTTTTCCGCTTCATTTAAGCGGAAAAAGAAAAGCTACAGGAAAAATGGCGGGGTTCATGCTGCGGGGCTCATGCCATTATGCACGCGGTCCATGAGGTGGGCTTCACCTCGTGGACCGCCTGAGAGAGAGAGGTCCACTGGACTAACTATGGTCCACTGGACTAACTATGGTCCTCGTGGACCGCGCAGGAATAAAGGGGTTGAGACCATAGTTAGTTATAAATACATTATTATATAATATATTTTAGATATATTTTATTTAATAAATATAAAGTATAATAATTAAATATATTATGTGAACCTTCTATATTTTATATTTAAATATAAATTATCTTAATCTCTTATTTTCTTAATTATTTATTTATTTTGGGACGTAATATAGTTTGCTATTTTTTTTTACTTAATTAGCTTAATTTTATAGCTATTTATTCTTATATTTTTAAAAAATATCAGTATTTATGCTAATAGCATCAATCTTGAGAGAAAAAAACTTAATTTAATAGCCGAATTTTTGATCCCGAATTTTTAATGGTTGAACGTATAATATCCGTATAAATTACGTATCCGAATAATTACCGAATCCGTTTTTTAGCCGTATTTTTCAACGAATTTAAAAATTAGAAGACGAATTTTATCCGAATTATATCCGTACCGAATTTATGCCCAATCCGAATTAACTAACTATGATTCAAATCCAAGCCATCTAAATTTTCCAAGATAAGACCCACCACATTGTGCAATAGTAATTTATTATAAAATATGATTTATTAAAGGTGATTTTATTATAAAAATAATTTCTTTTTTAAATTCTATTTCAACTTAAATTTAATAAAATATAATTAAGATAATATCTAATATGCACTCTAAAACTTTAAAAATAGCCCTCATTGATTTCTAAAAATTCATTCAAATATCCCCAAACTCCTAGAATTGAAGTTTAGAAGGATATTATGATAATTTCATAATAAATTTAAAATTTTTGAATAGTTGTCGGGATAAATAAGTAAAAGCCCCAAAATAATTTATTATAATAAATAAGTGTAGAACTACTATGCTTTCAAAACATAAGTGATTTGGTGCTTTCGACTTTTTGACCCCTAGATCAATATTATAGGGTTGGAATGATAGTAATCTCTCTTAGGATTGAGTGATCCCTGAGGGTAATAATATTAATCTTAAGATCAGAAATAGTCAAAGAGATTGATCCAAGGACCAATAATTTGGAAGCACCAACTCTCTTATATTTTCAAAAGCATAATAGCTCTACTCAATAAATAATATATCATGTCTACAAAATTTTCTTTAATTTAATTTATAATATATTTATAAAGATTGAAATTAAATATTATAACAATATTATTCTACCAAAAAAGTGGAATAGTTTATTCCAAACTATTCCAGGATAAACAAGAATAGGTAGATTTAATCGAAATATTTTAACAGGAATAGCCTCTAAATGTTAAACTCATATTTCCGCTTTATCTTCGAACCAAATGGGACCTAACTTAATTAAAAGGATTAATTTTATACAGATCCCTACAAACATAATAAATTGCAAATATATATATATCCTTACAAAGTTCAACTTTTATATACTATTCTTGCAAAAGTTCTTATATTTTCAAATATGTTCTTACTGTTAGGATCTATCAGAAAAAATTAGTTAACCATAGGTAAAATAATTAATCCTAGTTAGTTAATGAAGTGAATTGCCCTTTTTACCCCTCTTTAATTAATAGTTGGGACTTTTGGAGGGTCATATTTATGATGATAAAAATGTCATTTTACTTATAAAATAAACAACATTTTAACGGTAACAAACTAGAGAGAAATATTTGAAAATATTAGGATTTTTGCAGAAACAACATATGAAAGTCGAACTTTGTAAGAATATTTTTGCAATTCACTATGTTTGTAGGGACATGTATGAAATTAACACTAGTTAAAAAGTATTATATAAAATTGTTATTTGTGGGACCTCACACCAGCTTGGGCCAGAAGCCAAAGCTGGTCAAAACCTAGCTTGGGCCCAAAGCCACTACCCTCTCGAAGCTTCTAGACTCCTCATGTACTCCTCCGCCGCTTCTTATAATTATATATACTTCGCAGCTAGAGAGACAAACACAATCCCCAGTTCATTCTAGCATTTCGTCGAACACATTGCGCTCGAACGACTATGGCGATCGCGATGGAGATCCCGAGGGAGTACGGATACGTCGTCCTCGTCCTCGTCCTCTACTCCTTCCTCAATTTGTGGATGGCTTTTCAAGTGGGCAAGGCTCGGAAAAAGTAATCCTTTGGATTTTCTCTTCTTTTTT
>NW_017890527.1:35671-48810 GCF_001540865.1 Ananas comosus
TATATATATATATATATATATATATATATATATATATATATCAACATCACAATGCAATCAACTATAAAAAACGAAAAGGACCAGAATCTAGATTTTCATGACGAATCATTGATACGGAGTGATGATTGGGCGTGCGCAGAGAAAGAAAGAAAGACTCACCAAACTTTTCAGGGTGGAGCACGAATTGAATGACCGGAGCATAGTAATCGGCATAGACGATCTTCACCGCAGGGTACTTGATCCTGAGCTTCTCGACGGCCCGCCGGAGCATCGCGTTGTGAATCCACGACAGCGTATTGAACTTCCTAATGCACCCGCTGCGCGATCCATAACCGCCTTTAGGGTTCTTGGTAATCGTCAGGTAGACAGGGAAACAGCCCATGGGCAGAACCCCAGGAACGACCAGATCCACCGCGCCCTCCGCGATCAATTTCTACATACATCCAAACAAGGGGCAAACAGGTGATCAACCATCGCACAAACAAGTGGGTCCACGGATCAACAATCGATTGAGCAAAGTGCTACCTCAATCCCGGTCGAAATGGATTCGATGACGTGGGGGATGATCGTGTGCGCCTCCTTTACGTCCTTCCCGGCGAAGAGAGGGGCGTTGTAGTCGTTTCCCCCAAACTCTCCGACGACGAAGAGGGATTTACTGAGGAAAATCTTACAATCTACAATCCAGTAGTGAATCAACAAAAGAAGAAGAAGAAGAAGAAGAAGCTAAGCTAAGTTCTGCGACTACATATTATGTGCAGAAAGTAGAGAGAGAAGCATTCGGAAGGTGAAAGAAGAGATTGGGGATGAAGCTTCACCTTCCGGGGAGGCGCAGAGGGAGGGCTTGATGTCCTGGAACCACTGGATCTGCGTGTGGAGCGATCCGGAGTTCCAGACGGTCTTGCCGAGGCCGCGGGCCTCGAAGAAGCTGGTGTTGAGGGCGGTGGCGCCGGTGATGGCGAAGTTGGCGCCGCGGACGAACGACGCGTTGTGCGCCTTCGACGGCGGCGGCAGCGGCAGCCCGAACTCCTGGGCTGCATGTGCGGCACATAGATTTAGATACAGATGATATATATATATATATATAGTATAGATTATTAATTATAATTATATCATTTGCGGATTCTTGAAGGGGGAAGGGGGAGGGGCGTGGGGTGGGGATACCGAGGAAGTCGACGAGGAGGCGGCCGTCGGAGCAGCGGCCGGTGGGGAAGCCGAAGAAGGTCATGCCGTAGGGAAGGCGGGCGGTGGCGAGGAAAGGCGGGATGCCGTCCGCGCAGAGGTTGCCGGCGTCCGCCAGGGAGTCGCCGAAGTTGAAGATCGCCGAGTAGCCTTGGGAAGAGGACGCGGATGCCCAGAAGAAGCCATTATGGAGCACGAGAAGGAGGAGGAGGAAGGAGATGGAGAGGTTCATGGTGAGCGGTGGTGGTGGTGGTGGTCGGGAGCAAGAGGAGGAGGAGGAGCAGGAAAGGGGAAGGGAAAAAGGAGATGTGGTGTGGTGTGGTGTGGTGTGGTGTGGTCGGATAATTTACCTTCTCCGTCTCCCTTCTCCCTTCTCCCTTCTCCCTCTCCCTTTTTCAGAGCTTAGATTATCAGCAGTACCGTGGCTTTCCTTCCTTTCCTTTCCTTTCCCTTCCTTTCTTTTCTTTTCTTCTCTTTTATTTTATTTTTTGTGTGCGTCTCCGCCGCCCTAGTCCTGTACACCACTGGTTGTTCGGTGTAACGCGGCTTTTTATTTCTTTTTTTTTCATTTTTTTTAAAAACTCTGTGACGAGACTGGGGGCCCACTTGTCGGTTTCCCAGACGTGGTATGTCACCGTTACCCGGAAGGTTCGCCTCGTTGGGTACTTGGAAAGGTCGTGGAAGAGAACTGAAATTCTTTCCTGCACCGGGTGTGCCGTTGCAGCGCCAGTTTCGGTTTGCAGGGGAACATTAATTAACACAAGAGGACGAAATGAATGAGGCGGAGAGATGCGGTGCACAGAATGAATGCATGCACCCGGTGCAGAAAACAGTTTCCGCGCTTTGACTAGTTTAGGTTCGGTCACTTGTTCACATGTCCACCAGCTCTAGCCTCGAAGCAGCAACGGGAAAATCGCCCCTCGATTATTAATTAAGTAATGACTTGCAATTAAACTAACTTCAACAATGTGGTCCCTAATCTAATACACGTTTCTAGATGCCAATTAGATCCCTTTTAACTTTTACTATTTATTAATTTTTTTTTTTTCTAAGAAATAGGTAGCACGCTATCCGCTCCGTTTATTTCATTTAAAAATAAACTTAGCTGAAAATATGAATCAACTAAAAGATTCGAACTTAGATCTCGGATATCAACCACCAAGCTTTTTGCCACGGTCGGTAATATTATTATTATTTTGGTTAATATTTTGTTATTTATTATATTTCGCCCTTGTCACTGGATAGGCTCGTTGATGTGCACAGTAAAATGTAGCAGGGTAGTGAAACAAATATGCCAATGTGCACTGGGTGCATTGTGATCGATTTGTGAAGCTTATCTATTCAAAAAAAAAAAAAAAAAAAAAAAAAGTAGAAACTAAGATTTTACTTTAATAATAATAGAAAGGAATTAATGGAGGTGAAGTTGGTAGGCATTAGTTTGATGACTTAATTTAAAAGCAAATGATTTTATATTAACATGTAAAGAAAAGATGGGCCAAAAAAGCAAAAGTATTATTTATTTTGGCCGATGAAATGTAACCATCTTTCAACTCACTTCCATCAAATTCCAACATCTAATAATATTCACCCTTATATATATGTATATTTTTTTTATTGCAAAACTTAGCATTATAATCCTTCATTTCTAAAACGAAGTGTTAAAACTTGTTCTATGAATGGGAATAAAACAGTTTTATGCAAAACAAAATGTGTGATCGAGAATTTCTCAAAACCAAACTTTTCCTTGTAGTCCAAGCCAAGAAAATAATTAGGCCAAATCCAGTAACATCAACGGACCTAAAAATTAGGTCCATTATGGTTTTCCACAACGAGCATCACGTGGAGTGTGGTTTTGGCAAATGTACGTGTGGTTCTTGTGTTGTTCTCATTTCACAATTTTGTCTTTTTCACTTTTTAATTAAATATTTTATGTTAGTTAACAGACTTTTATCTGTTGCACTTTAAACCTTGTTCGTGTATTTATATTTACCTAAAATCTTATGGTTTGTATCAGTTATATAGTCTCCGTTACTACATATCTCTGCCAACTGGTCATATTTATGTAAATGAGATATTGCCTTTTTCATAATTTTTAACCAATAAAACTATTGTTATTTCCATTGATATAATTCTTTTGAAACTTATTTCATGATTCGAGGGCCTATTCCTCTCTTTGTTATCAACAAAAAAAAAAAGAAGAAGATTTGACGAATTTAATTGCATAAGCTAGCATATAAAATGGGTAGTCTTTTTCATCCAAAAGAAAAAGAAAAAAAAAAAGTCAAATACGAGTCGGTTTATTGTTTTTTCATTTTTTTTTTTTTTTCTTTTTTTTTCTCTTTCATTTTTTTCCTTTTCGTACCATCCTGTTTCAATTCCCAGTATCTACGTGCAACCCCTCTACTGATCCCAATTTTTACGACATCGAAACACGCAAAGTCGTCTAGTTTCATGTTTTCGTCGTTGCCTATTACGAAGGACTAAGAGGAGATCAGTAGACCGTGTTGTCCTGTATCAACCATTAGGTTGTGGTGATGTGCTGTACCGAAGTAATTTTTTTTTTCTTTTTTTTCTTTTTAACACCCGTGTCGAACGTCTACTCCACTATATATACAGGAGGGTGGTGTCATACCTCGTGGACGGTTTTCTTATTTTTTTTTTTTTTTCAAAGGGATTTAAACTACGATAATAATTCGTTATAAAACCTAAACATATCGATAATGTAAATCTAAAAATAAACTTACAGTTACTCAATAAGTGATTTTGTAAGATAAATGCTCTTCATAAAAGATGATATTATATTCACACCAGTTTATAAACTTTATCTTATATATTAGATCAGTTTGAAGATCGGTAAAACAAAACCTTGTTTTAACACTGTAAAAGTCTTAAACTTTATTAGTATATATATATATATATATATACTCTAAATTATGCAGATTTAAAGAATAGGGCCGATATTGTAATCTTGATCTCATTGAGATACTACTTACTAGAGAATTAGGTTGATGCTGTAATCTTGATCTCATCGATGAGATCTTATCCACTGGGAGACACTTCATCTCATAGTATTTTTAATATAACTTCTATTTTATATGATAGCATAGTATAGTTTAGTATTTATAGTTCTATAAAATTCTTCATTTTTAATTAAGAATGAAAAGTTAGTACGATCGATCTCTTTAAAAGTAAGTCTTGATAATAGTCTGTTGAATAAAAACCGTAGATTTATTCCAGAATGTATCCATACTTAACCGACCGATCAAAAATTTGAAATTACGCTCAAAATAAAATAAAACTAAGAGTTTTCAATATTTAAACTGTTATAAGATCTCCTTAATGGTTAATAAAAGCGGGACGTGGGTCAGGTTCTGCCGGGTTAGCTGGACTCATCAACCAAGTCGGGCTTACATTAGTTTGATCCGGACTAGGAAGAGGAGTCATTCCCGGATTTAACCAGCCGGGAAAAAGTCAAAAACCGAAGTCCTCATAAACTTTCACATAGTATAGTATGGCTTACGTCCAAGCTTAGTGATGTTTAAAATGGATTTTACTGACCATGTTTATTTTTTCTTAAAGAGTGTCATATTCTAACCCGATAATGACGACGACTTAGTGCTTACGTGCAACGAACCCTTTAACAACAAATTAATCCTTCCACATCATCAACCTAAAAAAATAAAAAATTTAAAAAAAAAAAAACTCTTTCTTCATCGTGCGATGAACGAAGTAAATAATTCGTTTATTTAAATCGATGTATTCCACTCCGTCGGTCCTGGAGTCTTCCCGACTTTTCGTTTTTCTATTTCCAAGCACTTTTTCCTGATTCTTTTTGTTTTTGTTGTTTTCAGTTCCGATCTAGGTTTGGTTCTATATGAGCAGTGGGTCGAAATGTCACGAGCCGGGTCATGAGAAAACGGTTGTGAGGCTATGCTATCCGACTATCTCTTTATAGTCACCCATCTAAATATTTCTATCGCAATAAGGATAGCGCGTTCTGGTAGGTGGTTCACCGGCGGTGATCACAATCTCGGAAGGCTGGCAGCGAAACACTCGCGGAGAGATCGTCGGTGAAGATCTACTACAACTATAGAAGTTATTTTCCCATCCGCTCCGTGAGGGGTTCCACGCTCTTTTCTTTTTTGGACGATTGTTGTGTGATATGATCGTTTACTAGATGTCAGAGCTCGAGTCGTGGTGCGTTCTTTATTAACAATATAGGACTGGTTGGAGAAAAGTTTTCTAACAGGTGCCATCCGTTAAAAAAAGAATCACGATCAACCTAATAATATTTTGGGTGAAAACAGGTGGCATCATCAACCTAATAATATCACAAACGTAACAGAAAAATACGATTGAAGTGTCCTGTACAGTGGACGTTATACAGTATCTACTGATTATAAAATAATCGTACGAGTCAAAGGTTGAGAGACGTATTAAATAAATTAAAAGATTTCATAGAGGACACGATCTAGACTTAGTTGATGACCTATATTTTAATTACATTTTTTTTATAATTCAACAAAAGCCTCATCATTCAATTAACAAAACGCATTGTAATGTCAAGACGACTAAGAGTCAATCTTGAATTTAAACTCTTAAACTAACCGGTAAATTAAAAAACTAATAAACCTCTTCATTAACGTTTTCCCTTAAACAGATTAAATTAATGGTTCCCAGTATAAAAACCTTAAATAGTCGTAGGTTTAAACTTGGATGGTTAGTACTAGGTGGCTGCACATCATTAATTTGCTTCAAGTACTTTTGCTTTCCTTTTCCGGGCTGTAACCAGTTTAAGTAATGTTGGTGAAATTATCCAAAGTTTTGTGCTTTTGTTACTGGTTGTATAGTTTAACGAATATTATAATCTTTGGCATATGATATTTAGTATATGTTTAATTATAATTAACTTCTAAGGCAGCGTGTTATTTTACGTAACCCTCTCTCGGTGCAATGTGTACTTTCGTTTTTAGTGATGCTCAAACGTTGTATAGTCCATTTTTAAACTTGCGCAGATTACGTTGTATTTAGATGAGACTTTTACACATAATATATGTTTAAAGACAGCATGTTATTTAATAAATCTATTAAATATAATATAAATAATATCAAACAAAATAAAAAGTTAGAATTTTAAAATTATTGATATATATTGAATTAACAGACTTTATGATAGATGGGTGACGCGGTGCACCTGAGATATGATTAAAATTACTACGATAGCAAAGAAGTATTTATCTATCAATTTAAAATAATAATAATAATAATAATAATAAACAAAAAGGTAATCTTCTTTATCGTCGAAACTCTTGGAATTTTTAATTTATATAGGTCTGAGAGAAAAAANTTTAATTTAGTCCTAATTTTTCTTATAATTGACTCCCCATCCTTCATGTCCTTTTTCAATCTTATACCTATGATCAACTCTCTTTGACAAGATGGACAATACACACCGAATCAATTTATAACTGTTATGTGATTTTTAGACCTTGTAGATGTATTGAAAGTCGGTATACTTCAGAATTGCAATTACATGGACATTTGTGTCTAATAAAATAATAAAACAATGATTGTAAAAGTTAGAGAGACTCAATTATGAAAAACGAAAAGTTGAGTACTAAACTGGATTTGCGCTAAAAAATATTTAAATACGCAGCTTTCTTAAAACTGTGCAAGTTGCATCACTCACATGTTTATGTTTCAACATGTTTATTTGTTGTTTTGCGCTTGAAAAATTCAATAATTCGATCCAACTGTTGCAGTATAAATAATTTAGTGGATCTTGTTAACACTAACATTTACATGAACCCAAAATTTAGTTTATCTGGAGACATACATACAAGAGAGAAACTTTATAATGAAAAAAAAAACCCCCTCCTTTGCTTGTTATATATATTATTATTTATGTAGGTACAAAGTTAAAAAGACATAAAGAATGTACAAAGGTTTGTGATGGGGGCAAAGGTGTTGCACTAAAATACGAAGAATACATCCAAAATGTCAGTAAAAAGTTTAAAGTACATATGATGGTATGAATCAATTCCACAAGGAGAACAAAAGAATCGGACAACGTAAACTCCACCATTCTCACAGGCACACAAAGGGTACAACACTTCAATAAATAATATGTACAACTTTTCTGCGTTCGACGATAAAATCGAATGTGGCACCGTAAGTACAGATCTATTGCAACTCTACCGAAGAATCGGTGGGTCGGCGTAGGGGCCTTTGAGCCAGCCATTAGCTATAGAGCGATAAGCCGCCTCGGTCAAGTGAATTCCGTCCCAGCTCACATAGGAGGACGGGTTAGTACACGCCTTGGCGCCTTTTTCACCGCACTTGGCATCCAGGTTGAAGTTGTATGAGCTCTGCCCTCCTGCTCCACAGCAAGCTTTAAGTGCTCCGTTGTGAAATCCTGTAACAACAACTAAATGATTAGAAAGGAAAGTGCGCTGTTGATGTACATATCGAACATTTAATTGCGTTCAATACGATACAAATTGAAGCGGGCCCCATGCACGAGTTGCAGCGTCGGCCATGATTAGATGCCCGACCATAGTAAGTGATTAAAGTTGTTCAAAAAATTTGGTGCTTCTGAGCGGCATTTGATTCTACTCAAATTCAGCATGATTAACTAGTCTGCTAAAACCTAAAGTAATTTTCGACAATTCTATTCTCCAAACAATAGATAATTTAGTTAATTTAGTACCTGCTACTCATTTGAGACATGCAGAATTTTTTTTTACGCACGAGACATACAAAATATAGACAATTCTATTCTCCAGACACTAGATAATTTAATACCCGCTACTCATTTAAGACATATGCAGAATTTTTTTTACGCACGAGACATATAAAATATAGCCCCGTTTTTTCACAGGGACCAACCCATGTGCATAGTTTGTCTCGAATAGAACCCCGGCAACATGTCAAGAGAAGAACCATTTTATATGCTTAACTTTCGCATTGGGAAAGGTGCATGTACACAGAAAAGCGGGGCATTTACCACCTGTTTTTGAATTTTGTGGCTCATCAAGTGTAGGGCTGGCAAACGAGCGACCCGGCTCACGTTCGACTCGTGTTCGGCTCGATATTCGGCTCACTCGAGCTCGATTCGAAATTAAATGAGCCGAGCTTGAATAAAATAAAAGGCTCGAAATTCATTTCAAGCCGAACTTGAGTATTACTCGACTCGTTCGAATTAGGCTCGAAAAGCTTGAATATATATATATATATATATAGTTGGACTGGGCTACTATTAGTAGCAAAATCTTATTATTGCTACCCGTTTTTTAGCCTTTGGATCAACTCTTTTCATTATTTCTAATCATTGGATTAAATACTATAACCCAGTAGAGACCACTCAACCCTAGGAGGACCACTCAACTCTAACCGACTAATATCATCCTAACCTTACAATTTTTTATCTAAGAGTTAAAAACTTGATAGCAAAAAGAGCGTTTTACTATTAATAGTATTCCAGCCTATTCTTATATATATATAATGTATTTTAATTATATATAGGCTTTAATTTAATTAGGGCCATTATTGTTGGCCCATAAAAAAAACCCAACAAGTACAACCGTACAATTGAGCCCAACTCTAAATTTACATAACACACTCTCTCTTTCAGACTTTTATTGTTGCACATAATCCTAAAACATAATAACATTCAAATTCCCAAATCCCTAATTTTTTTCCCCTCTCTCTCTCTCTCTCTTCTCTCTCTCTCAGACCCTCACCCGCAGTCATCCTAGCTCACATTTCTTGTAATTATTTTGTATTTTGAACTATTGGACATGTTACATCAAATTGTAGGTAATGTTCTATAAAAATTAAACTATTGATTATATAATGTCGAGAATTTCAATCGGCTCGTTTAGAGCTCGAGCTCGGCTCGACTCGAAATTAGGCTCCCTCGAGCTCGGCTCAAATTAATTTCAAGCCGAACTTGAGCCTAGATTTAGGCTCGAAATTAATTTCAAGCCGAATTTAAGCTGACATAAGCTCGCTCGAGCTCGGCTCGAACTAATTTCAAGTCGAGCTTGAGCCTAGATTTAGGCTCGAAATTAATTTCAAGCCGAATTTAAGCTGACATAAGCTCGCTCGAGCTCGGCTCGAACTAATTTCAAGTCGAGCTTGAGCCTAGATTTAGGCTCGAAATTAATTTCAAGCCGAATTTAAGCTGACATAAGCTCGCTCGAGCTCGGCTCGAACTAATTTCAAGTCGAGCTTGAGCCTAGATTTAGGCTCGAAATTAATTTCAAGCCGAATTTAAGCTGACATAAGCTGGCTCGAGCTCGGCTCGAATTAATTTCAAGCCGAACTTGAGCCTAGATTTAGGCTCGAAATTAATTTCAAGTCGAATTTGAGCCGACATAAGCTTGCTCGAGCTCGGCTCGTTTCCACCCCTAATCAAGTGTAAATCATTGATTTAAAATATTTAAATTTAATTATTATTACTAGCATACCGGTTATTTATAAATTTATTATAATTTTCTACATTATTTGATACGAAACTATGAGAATGTCACAAATTTAAAAAGAAATTTCTAGAAACGATAAAAAAAAACTAAGATGAATACCAGAAGAACTCACCGAATCTGGCAGGATTGAGCACGAAGCGCACGGTGGGGGTGTAGTAGTCCCCGTACATGATCCTCGCCTCAGGGTAGCTTGTCTGCAGCTTCTCAAGTGCTTCTCGGAGAAGCATGTTGTGGTGAAACGCTAGTGCGTTGAACCTTCTCAAGCACCCACTGCGAGAGTTGTAGTCCGCTTTTTTACTGCTCCCGTACAGCGTCAGATACAGAGGGAAGCACCCGATGGGAAGCACTCCCGGAACCACCACGTCCACAGCGCCGTCGCTGATCAATCTCTGCCGCGCACATGACAAAGAAAAGCACAAATTTTACGTCTCATCTATTCATCAGATACATCATACCATGTGTACCGGCACAAAAGATAAAAATTAAAATTTATGGAGAACGCACGACAACCTATTTGATGTGACAATCCATCGATCAGGTTCGTTAATCTTTAAAATTAATATGCCGATATTTAGGACTAGCTCTGATATCATATTGCATGTATACGACGTACCTCGATGCCTCTGGTGATGGCGTCGACGACGAAGGGCACGTACGTCTTCACCTCCGCCATCGTCTTGCCGGAGAAGAGGGGAGCGTTGTAGTCGTTCCCTCCGAACTCGCCGAACACGAAGAGCGACTTCCGGAGGTACTCCTCGCACGCTGCACGCGCGCGCATTTTCATAAAAGCCAATCTTTGGAAGCTCAGAGATAGAAATTTTGAATGAGACTCGAACCTTGGGGTGAGCTACAGAGGGAGGGCTTAAGCGACTCGAACCACTGGAGCTGAGTGCTCAGTGAGCCGGTGTTCCATGTCTTATTATTGAGCCCGCGCGCTTTGAAGAAGGGGGAGTCGAGCGCCGTCGCGCCCGTGATGGCGAAGTTCGCTCCCTTCCGGAAGCTGCGGTCGCTGGCCTTCGACGGCGGAGGCAACGGGAGCCCGAAATGCTCAGCTACGGACACATGCAAATAATGTTGAACAAAAACGGCTCGGTCTCAGCGGGTCGTGACAACAGGGTCACTCTGTATCTTACAATTACAATTACGAATGTAAATTATGTATAGATATATACCGAGGAAGTCGACGATCAAGCGGCCGTCGGAGCAGCGGCCGGTGGGGCGGCCGAAGAAGGTCATGCCGTAGGGGCTGCGGGCGGTGGTGAGGTCGGAGGGGACGCCGTCGGCGATGAGGTTTCCGGCGTCGGAGAGCGAGTCGCCGAAGCTGAAGATTGCGTGGTAGTGTTGGGAATGGGAGGGATTGAAGCAGGAGAGGAGGAAGAGGAGGAAGAGGAGGAGCGAGTAAGGAATTGAAGAAGGGAAACAGAGAGCCATGGCGTAACTCGACGATGCCGTGTGCTCAGCGCTACAGTCGTAGGGTGGGCAAGTAATCACCCCCTTTTGTATTGATCTTGTGTTGTATTCTATCCTGCTCTCTTTCTTTTTTTTTTTCTTTTAACTTTTTTTTTTTTTTTTAGCTTCTTCGTATTAATGACGCCAATCTATAAGATCCCAAATTTGCTTACCACGTTGATGAGACCAATTTCACGGCCTTTTAGTTGGAACTTTCTTATCTTTGCTTATCCAGTCCTGCCCCTTACCATGGTGCCTTTATTCGTTCGTGTGCTCCAGCTAAACCATGACCATACCGCCGAGAAACATTGCATGGAACTGGTGCACCATTGGGAGTTGTTTTTTACTTTTATTACTATTTTTTTTTCCGATTGTCTCATATCAATTTTAAATCTGCAGTTCCAATCTTGCTGGCTGTAATTAGGATAATTAGTTAAGAATTTGATTGTTGGTATTCAAGATCTCAAGTACAAGACCTAGTTGGATCACGCTATTCTATTTATGGAACAATTTGTACTGAGATACTGAGATGATCGGACTGTAAGGTGACTAAGGCCCACAGTTGACCGGTTAGAGCAGGTTTAGGCAATGATTTCACAAAGACCCTTGGTCTCTAGGCGGCTGGAGCAGCTTGGACAATTTGGTGGTTGAGCCATTATTATTAGTAGGTCGAAAAGTATAAAACACTGGACCAAGGCTGAGTCAGCTAATTGCCAACTTGTCGTAAGTGAGATTCTGTTGATGTCGAAATTATATATATATATATATATATATATATATATATATATATATGTATATATATATATATATAGATAGATAGATAGAGAGAGAGAGAGAGAGTTGAGCTGGAATGCTATCGGTATCAAACGGACATCGTTGCCACTTATTTGTTTTCGATGATAGAGTTTTCAAATCGACGGTCGGCACCGTTGAATATGATCTATATCACTTGAAGTATCTAGAAATTAAATTTCAAATCTTTTCGACATCATTGACCTAATGATCAAAGGGTTTTAAAATTTATAATTTTAATAGTCGATATGATGTGTTTTTTCATTTAACGGTTTAAAGCTATCCAAATCAATTAAATTTTTGTTAGAAAATTCTTTAAACTATTTAGAATAAGATCTATACTCTCGATCTTGATTAAAAAATTCCTATCATCATTTTTTAAAGGATATTCATTTTCAGTCGTTTATTTTTACATCCACTTAATGAACAAGAGAATAATATCGAAAAAGTATAAAATTTAATTTCTAAAAACTTCAAATGGTATAGATCATGTTCAACTGTGCCGATCGTCGATTTGAAGGCTCCATCATCGAAAATAAATGAATGACAACGAAGCCCGTTTGCTATCGATAGTATTCCAGCTCATCTCTCTCTCTCTCTCTCTCTCTCTCTCTCTCTCTCTCTCTCTCTCTCTCTCTCTATATATATATATATATATATATATATATACACACACGCACCTAAAAGTTATGCTTAATACTCTTTAACCATTTCTATTAACTAACTTGGGACCAAGTAGTGAACACTTTCGAGTAGATGATTGGTATCAACCTTAGATGATTGATACAATTTGCCCCTCCTTAGTGCGCGGTGCTTTTTACTCCGCAGCAATAATCGTCCTGAATAATAATGTTTAACAAATTAAAAAAAACCTACTGTTCAATCTAAAAGTTAAGTATTATAATTTAAAATTTTTAATTCCAACAAACCTGAAAAAGAAAAAAAAAAAAACTTTTTCTTAAAATTGGACTCGGCTGATACTACTACATTCAACAACGCAACACCCTACGGCACAACAGAAACAAGCTATAGTAGTGTAACTCTAATAAATCATAGTGATGAGATATAGTAGGTTTAGTGCAAGGCCAGCTGGAATAGAATCCTGTGTCTACTTTTATGTGGAGCATCATATAATGGCATAATGTTAACACAAGATCAAATAATTATTCGATGGGAAAGTTTTAAAAAATCCATCATACGCAATCTTTTTAGAAAGATGGGAACACGAATGTT
>NW_017890528.1:0-30515 GCF_001540865.1 Ananas comosus
AGTAGAAGAAAGTGGAAAGAAGAAAAGAAGTGAAAAACTCATTCCTCTTCATCTCTGCTTGAAAAAGGAAAGCTTGAGGTAAGCTTTTAACCCTAATGGTAATAAACGCCTTAAAATGCGGCCTATGAATGAACCTAATAAAGGGGTTTTAATGGAATGTAAAGGTTTTGACCTTTCTTTTGCTTCTTAAAGAGATCGAAACCTAGTTTTGCTATATAGGTGAGCCTTGGACCACCTCTAATGGTGAAATCGCAAACTAGGGTTTTGGAAGCCTAGAAATGGTTCTAATGGATTATTTAGAGTATAATGAAGCTACCTTTTCGCTTCGCCAATTGAGATCAAACTAGTTTGACATGAGTATTGGAGCTAGGGCACCAAATTGGGGCTTTTGCTCATCGAAGGTTTTTAAGTGCATTGACCCTCTAAAACCTAATTTGGGGTAATTTCCAGACGCGCTTGTGCGCTCGCATTAAGGTTCACGAAAGGTCAATGGTAAAGTTAATTAAGCAAAATGGGCCTAATAAGGGTTCGATTTTGCCTGCAGGTAAACGACAAGCATCTAAAAATCGCAAGAAAATCATCATCGGGCACCTTTGAAAACGTACAAGGTGGTGGTGGCCTTCCATACTCATTGAAAATTTCTCTATGCCATAAGTGTCATTCTTTGAGTCATGGACGTTAATGTTACGTTGCATACATTTTAACGGTAAGTATGAAAGAATGTGATGATGCTGATTGTGAGGTACAACATTGGCATAATGTGATGGTTATGGAGACCTTATGAAGTTCAAAACGGCCTTAATATGTTGCCATGAGAAGAAAAGCGAGCAACTCCAAATGTGGACGCAAGAAAGAACAGAGTCGGCACAATGACATAGATCGCAGTGGCATTCTGTGGAAAATGTAAAAGTAAACCAGACACTCAGTTAGTGTGATGCCACAACCACAATCAGCAGGTAATGTAACACGCCAACAAATAAACATAGAAAAATGACAATGTTCGTAAAGTTAAAGTAATAGTGGGAATAAAGCAATATAATTGCTAGTACGTTAGCAACAAGTAAAAGAAATGATAAGAATGTGATTGCAATGAGTTCGCACATAAAGTGATGTTAAAGAACAACTACGACTAGTTGAAGTAAGAATTGAATTATATCCTTGTAGTTAAGGATATGATCTATACTTGTCATAGTTCCGTGCTCAACAGCAGCCACACAGCAGGCCTCTACAATACAGGCGATGCTACGGAGTTACCAATGCATCCCGGGTTGGAGATAACCGAAAGATACGGTCCTAGCTTGTGATTCTGACGATTGAGTGGACTTAATGTGAAGCAAGTAAAGTGCGAACCCATTCCAGGCGTAGCCTTAAAGAATTAAAGAACAAAGAACAAAGAACAAAGCGTAAAGTGTATAAGAACGAAAGAACATGCATAACCCTGCATACTATTAATGTTGAAGAACAATTAATTTTCTTGTATTGGTTCACACACACCATACTCTAACATCACTCTCACTCCACTGATTGGTACTTATACCTCACTTATCCCTCATCACTACAATACATCACATAGGACAATGTAGTCCCTACAAAAATCACAACCAATACGTGATGTTCACAAGGCCGAAGCCCAACAATGAGAACTACTAATAATTGTAGTTTGCACCCACTATTTCTACAAGAGCCAGGAAACCCGAGCGGCGGCAGGCGACCCGGTAAAAGGTATGCCCGTAGTCAGAGGCACCACCCACGGAGTTGGGTTACATTCTCACTAGCCTCTCAGTAGTTTACACACCTTTTTATTCATCTTTGTAATTTGATGATCTTAAGATGACTATTAGTAAAATTCAAAGTAAAAGAAAAAATGTGTTTCGTATATTGAACTAAATGTGATGTAAAACGAACTGATGAAGAATGTTAAACGATTATTAGGATCAAGAATTCGTTAACTTACTAGATGAAACTGCAAAGTATGTGATCTCAAAATGAAATATATTATTGAGAATGCTTTAGTTTCATCTACTCTCATAACTCTCACTAATGGCTATTGCTTTACCCACGACGCACCCGTTTGGTATGTTCGCTAGTGCAACATCTCTATAATACAGAACACGCACAATGTGATCAACAATAGACTCTGTCCGCCGAACCACACACCCCACTACGACCGTCTGTTTGACGCGTCTCGGCCGGCCAAATTTGGTCATCGTCCCGGGCGTGAACACCACCGGCTCGATCGAATCACTCGAAACCGACCTTCGTAGCATCCCCACACCCCACAACACGAGACATCGTTACGACCATAGCAATATAGTTTAGGCAGAGGTCCAAATAGATACACCACACAATACTATTACCAAACTAACAACACTATAGAGCACTCACACACCCCCCCTAATCATGAAATAACCTCCAATTTCCAAATTAAATGGAGCAAATATCCTACTCAATGATTATTAGAGGCTCACTAGAACCTTTAAAGCTAAGGATAAGCAAATCCGCAAAGCTTAACCAATGTAATGCGGCAACGAAAACACGCCGCTCCAACGGGCGCACGAAAGCTACAACTCGATATAGCAAACTACTCTCAGCAAGCTGATCTCCACAACCTCCCAATTTGATTAGACAATGAGAGGATATTAGAAAAGAGTTTATGCCATTATTGATAGTGTTGTGGCCTTGGTGCAGCGTGGTCGTTGAAGAGAAAGAAAGCCTGATGGCTTCTAATTAAAGTCAACACCAACATCTTCACCTACCAGCAACTTAATCTGAATATCCTTCGCAACGGAGCTCCCAGAGTATACGTTTGAGCTCAAATTTGACAGATCATGTCCCGGTTTAATGTATGCTGAACAAGAATATAATCTTAAGTTTTCAGTTTCGACCCCCAAACACTACACATTTGGTCACCATGAGAACTGTGCCGAACATGCAATCTTATTCAGATTGTCTCTTCGATTTTATTTCTCAACTATCTACGGGTGTTCAGAAAAATATAAACTTTAAAATTCTAGCCTCATTAAAATATTTCTGACATCCCCCATGACCCAAGTTTTTCATAATTTTCTGATACTGTGCGCCATTTTCTGTGTAATTTTTCCACTCGCCACACCCGTTTCTCAAACAGAAATTCCTAAATCTCTGCTTATTACCGCTCCGATTATCCAGCATCCAAGGCCATTTCTAATCTATATTTCAACTTTCTCCAATCCAATAAAATAGTATTCTCATACTATTTTTATTTATTTTTCATTTTATATTTAAAAAATCCGGTATATATTACATTTCCCAGCCAGGCAACTCTCACCGAACCATTCAAATGGCATTTCCCACGGCAAGTACGACGTAACTATAATAATTCTAGAACTCCGGTTCCTCTACACATATAATGTAAATGTATGATGACATGAGCATATACTAAATGATATTGACATATCACGAGATGCTAGTTAGATATATATACATATAGGTGTCATGGAATAATCGCATATTCTAATTCTGCATGATCCCATAGCTAGCTACTCCAACACCATGGAGTTGGCACACCTTGAGTTAGGATGCATGAGAATAGAGGAATGGTGACATAGAACGCTAATAGGAGATAAGTTAAACAATAATTGATCTTTATTGATAATAATGATGAGTATACGACTAGTATCAGTCGAGCCATTGCATCGTGATGAGTGGCATGTGAACCAAGTAAACAACTTGACGAGTGGCATTAGAACTTAGTGTTAGAAGAACACTTGTGACATGATGACTTAGGGGATAGATGAGTCTCCCTATTTGACACCTTGCATGAGACCGGTGTGACATTGATGACCCTAGAGACAGGGTATCCTCAGTGCACGAGGATTGGATCATACTCACATTGTCTGTTCAGCGCTTGTGGCGGTCTCCCCGCACAAGTAGTGCGAGCTTTGGAGTCTTGGCACGTGAAACAATTGGGATAGCCTATGTGGGGTCCCAAGGGATAGCCTATGTGGGGTCCCGCAGACAGTCCCTCGGGGGTTCGAGTCCCCTTCCATAGACGGATTTGAGATGTGAGTTGAGGGTGCAGCCTATCGGCCAGCCAGAGGATTGGGTAATACACTCATGAGAATTATGTGCATTAAGCATAGTGAGTCGTAGCTGAACCCCAGTAGAGTGGATATTAGGCTAAGGCGCAAGTGAGACGTCCTTCGCCTTGAGCCTGATTTTGCGCGATAATCCGCGGATGAGTGACTCAAGACCGAGTCGGGTGGATAGCTTCATAAAGGTAGATAAAAAAAAACCTTGTGAGCAAACAGTAAAGGTCAATGAAACCTTATGATCAGAATAGTAATTGACATGAATCTAAGATTGAGGAAAACTTAGAAGTCAATTAGACGAGCTATGGATAGCAGGATTGAAAGTAGTATCAATTGAACTACTAGTTGGCTATATAGTTGCATTATTGCATGATTTTCATGTTGCATATTGCGAGGCATGTTATTTGTTAGTTGCATAAATACATGATGATATATATATTTGTGGATGTTTTTGGACTAACATATTGCAGTGCCTCCGGACCTGGTGGGTCGAGCTCTTCCCTTGGGTGGCCGTACCCACTGGGAACTATATTTATATAGTTCTCACCCCCGTGTGGTTTTGGGGGTTACAGGTTCGCACGTGAGCGGCGCGGCGGCGCAAGAAGAGGGCGTAGCTCCGTAGATAGCGCCGTACCACCGAGACCAGAGATAGCGGTACCCCAAAGTGGCCTAGCTTAGGGGTTAGAGATGTAAGAAATAAACTTGTAATAATTATGATTGTATTTAGAAGTTGAGGATGTATTGCAAATAATGTAATATAAATGTGAATGCTTGTAATAGCATAGGATTTATGTTGTTTGATACCTTCCTTATGCAATCGTTGTCTGAATATTGTTCCTGTTTGAAACCTCTTGTAATTGTAATGATTGCGACGCCTTGGACATACAGGGAGACTCTGTCCGTTTGGCGGTCTGTCGACGTGCCCGAACCGACCAAATAGGCGGGCTCGGGGCGTGACAGACTTAATCCGGCATAAGCGTGGATGAAAAGATGATGTAAATACGCTCGAAAACATGTTTGGAGAGTCTCGGTTCGATTTGAAATGAATCGGAGGCCTAACGAGCAAAAACGAGCGAAGACGGACGAGAGCTGAAATTTGGCTAAGTCTGGGCTGGAGGATCTACGGGGTCCGGTCCCTCAGCCAAGGACCGGTCCTCCAGGGTCCGGTCCCTCATGCAAAGACTGGTCCTCGTAGCCCGAAAATGCCTAGTTTGGGGCTGTGCATAACTTGCATTGTTGAGGGTGTTTTATGCAATTTTGCACTTATGAGAGTGTATAGAGAGGTGTGAGGAGTTGTTTTCTTCTCTCCTTCACACTTGCAACCCTAAAACACAAGCTCTCTCTCTCTCTAAACTTTCTTCTCTCTCTCTACAAGGGTGGATCTAGGAGAGGGATTGGTGGAGGTTGAGGCAAAGAGAAGACTTATCATCATCTTCTTCTTCTTCTTCTTCACCTTGGAGCAAGTTTTTGGAGGTAAGCTCTTTGCTCATCAATGGTACATTTGTAGGGTTTGGTTTAAATACCCTATAAATGGATTTAGATGAATCCTAGGATGCTAAATAGATGTTAATTGCTTAAATCTAGAGTCCAAATGGTGGATTTTTGCAATAGTGAGCATCTAGGGTTTATAATGGGGGTTTTACTATATGTTGGGGTTTGATCTAAATTAACCCTAGAGAAACCTAATTGTTAGGTACACGAACGCGTTGGCGGAGTCGGTTCGGCGATTCGTCGAGCCTACGCGAAGTTATAGGAAAAACGGACTGTTAGAGCTTCGTTTCTTCCTGAAAGGCCGAGGCGACGTCCAAAAATCGCGAGATCGGATGCGGGGCATCGTGACATCAAGATAAAGACCTTTAATTTCTGGATTGCAGATTGGTAGCCGTTTGGTGGCCGAGTGCGAGTTCGAGCCGAACCAGGCGGCGGGTGCCACGGGAGGCCGGGTTGCAAGTGACTACGAGCAATCGGAACACGATAACAGGTGGGTTGTGCTTACCGAAGCGACTAGGTCGCCTGCATGTCAAAGTGGACTATGAGTTCTTGTTGACGCATAAGTATGTTAGCATTGTGAGAGTTATGCTAGTTGATACTTGCATATAAATGCATTGAAAATACATACTAGATGATAATGCATAATGGCATAGATTAGAAATGCTTAATGAAATGCATGATTGCATTATAATATATATGCATAGTGGGATAAATGCTAGGTGCATTTGGCATTATGAGATCATGTTGGATAAAATGCATAATGGCATCATGTGAATACATGCTAGATGGTATGGCATATTAACATTATGAAAATGTATGCTAGAGGATAATGTTTAGTGACATAATGAGAATATGTAGCTATAAACTCGATGTGGACAATTAGGTGTCAAGTAGATCGAGTGGCACTTAACCTAGTGTATGAAACATAGGTTGGACATTAATGACAACGAACCTAGTGTTATTAAACATAGGTCGGATATGAATCTAGTGTCGTGAACCTAGGATGGATAAGGTTGACATCAAACCTAGTGTTATTGAACCTAGAGTCAATTAGATCTAGCTGAGTGGCATTAACCTAGTGTCGTGAACCTAGGATGAATAAGAATGACATAGAACCTAGTGTTATATAACATAGGTTGTATTGAACCTAGAGTCGTGAACCTAGGATGAATAAGAATGACATTGAACCTAGTGTTGTGGGACATAGGTTAAAAATGAACCTAGAGTCAATTAGATCTAGGTGAGTGGCATTAACCTAGCGTCGTGAACATAGGTTATAGATTGGACCTAGAGTTAATTAAACCTAGGTTATGTGATAGAGGCATTTGAACCTAGAGTCTATTGGACCTAGGGTGGAAATGATGTTGGACCTAGATAGGTCGATGTTATAGGGTTGAGACTACCCTAGAGGCTTGGAAAGTGGATTCCGGAATCCTAGGATTGTGAACTCGATAGTTCTAGAGCAGTTGGTTGAGTGTGGCAGGTTCCCCTCCCACTGGACGAACTTCGACGATGACCTTGTGGAAGATTCTTGGCCGCGGGTTGAGTGTGCCATGTTCCCCTCCCACCGGAAGAATCTCGGATTGCTAGGGTTGAGTGTGGCATGTTCCCCTTCCCTATCGGGGGTCTTGGGCCGCGGGTTGAGTGTGGCATGTTCCTCTCCCACCGGGAAGATTCCTGACCACGGGTGTACGCAGCTCTCGGCGACCCATCGGCGATGTGATTGTGGATTGAAGGCTGAGGTGCAAGTGAGGATTCCTTCACCTCGAGCCAGACAGAACGCAGATTATCTGCAGTTGATTGACTCGAGGCCGAGTCGGGTGGCTAGCTTGAATAAGGTAGATGGAACCTTAGGGCTAGTGGTAAATGACATAGATCTAAGGTAATAGAACCTTAGAGGCTAGTTGGATATGAGCTTGATAGTGAGGTACAAGTAGAATCAGCAGATCTACTTATGATAGTTGGATTCTTGCATGTATTGCATGTAGCATGGCATTGTTGCATTTGTGAGGCAAAGCATGTATATGTTAGTTGCATAGTTATGATATCGTATCTATCTGTTTATTGAACTAACATGTTGTTTGCCTCCTTTGGACTTGTTAGTCGAGCTTTTCCCTTAGGTGGCCATATCCACTGGGAACCATGGAGTTGGTTCTCACCCCACGTTGCTTTGGGGTGTTACATGTTCGCACGTGAGCGGCGTGGTGGCGCGAGGCAATGGCGTAGCTCCGTAGATAGCGCTCTACCCCAAAGACCAGAGATAGCAGTACCCCGAGTCGGCATATCCTAGAGGTATAGAGATGAAGAGAACACAATGTATCAAATTTGTAATAAGTAAATGATGTAATAACTTAGATTGCATTTGGATGAAAAAAAATTATAATTGGGATGTAAAAGCATATATGTGAATGCTTGTAATAGCTTAGCTATTATGTTTTGATACTTCCTTATGCAATCTGTATGTTGAATACTGTTCCTGGTTGGAACCTCTTGTAATTGCATTGATTGTGACGCCTATGATGTACAGGGGAGACTCTGTCCGTTCGGCGGCCTGTCGGCGTACCCGAACCCGACCAAATAGGCGGGGCACGGGACGTGACACGGGTGGTCGGCGAGGTCCGGGTGGTCGGCGGCGATGGTCCCGGCGGCTGGTGGCACGATTACAAGAGGGCTTAGGCTTCCCCCTCTTCACAGCACCATAAAAGGAAGAGAGAGAGAGAGAAAGAGAGAGAAGGAGAGGAAGGAGCCTCCGGCGGCCGGGGCGGCGATAGCGCCTGTTCAAAATCCCCAAATTCACATTTTAATCCAATAAACCACTATTTATAAAGGATAATTGCTCCAAAATCCCCCAACTCTTGAAATTCGCATTCCAGTCCCTCCAACATTTTTCTCTCGTAGAAAGATCCACGCTCGTAAGCACCGATTGCATTGAAAAAGCAAATTCAACGCGGAATAAAGGCCCTCACAGCGATAAAAACCTATTTTTCTCAAAAATCGTGCGTTGAACATAAAATCCGTCAGCGCCATTAGTTCCGGCACAGTCAGACCATCGAAAATGAGCTATTGCATCGTCCAAAATGTAGTCCGATTTGCGTCCGAAGCCGACCTCTCTCCTCCGTCATCGCCGGAAACACGGGTTACTATTCACTTTAAGTGAAAAGTAATAATCGTGTAAAAACTTTATTTTAAATCCTTTTTCGCTGAAATTTGACGGGCAAGCATAAAATTAAAATACACTCGATAACATTTAAAAAAATGTCAAACGTACATAGCAAAAAAAAAAAAAATCTGTCCTCACAAGAATCGGATTGAAGATATTATGGCTAATAGACTTACAGTTAATTAACTGGTATTGTCAAAGGAATGCTGAAACAGGAAAATGAGTTTTGCCTTTCACCAAATAAAATATCCTCTGAAAAGAACTAGATGCCAAAATAAGTGTTAAGCTTTTTGCAAAATAACCATGCAGTTGCTGCCATGTAGATTTCCCGGTTTAGGTCCATGATTTGTATGTTGTTGTGTACTACCTTATTTTCACCATGGGCTTATAGATTTGTAAATGTAGTTATAAATTTTGAAACAACGAATCAAGGATTGCCTGTGCTGGCCATGCCACCCCGTGTAAAGGCAGTACCGACACACATAACAATTGGATTCCAACATAGGCTTGTAACGTGCTAGTTGTGTGCTGTGTTGTGCCACTGTCACACTGTCGGTACGCCATTCACACGCACATGTCGGCATACAATACTTTATCTGAGGCACACTAGCACACCTAGTGGCATGGTAATCGTTAGATCAAATGCAGGGTAAAGATGGAGAGTAATGCTCAGAAGCATCTATGCGTCATTAGCTTCAGACTTATACATTTTTTAGAATGAGACACATCAAGAGATGTTGATCAGATCTTGAGAGTTGCCAATGAAATCTTATTTCTCATTTCTCCGCTGCTTTATATCATGAAAAAAGAAATCCTCTCAAGTTATGTTTTGCTAAATCTTGCTATCTATTTTCGTGTTACTTCACAGTAAAGAAGATAAGCCAGAAAGATCAACGAAGACCAAAGTGAAGCAAAATGCTGACAAGGATGAGATAACTGCAAAGGTATATTTAAGGAACTTTTCGGATGTCTTTTCATATTTGCAGATGAGGCTTATAGATAAAATTTGGACTCTCTTAGGTAATAAATCTCCACAAAAGAGGTGAGCTTGAATCCCTTACTGTAGCTGATTTGAAGTGCTTCCTCACCACTAAAAAAGCAAAAGTTGGAGGGAAGAAGGAAGACCTTCTCCGTCGAATAATCGACATGCTTGCTTGAATGGTCGTCCTGTCTCAATCATATTTTTTCCACATGTACATCCTTTCATTCTTCTTTTATTCACTAAATGCGTTTACTAGTTATGCATTGATTGTTTTTTGTTGTTGTTTTTGAAATTCTCTTAAATACTAATGATTTTCTCTTTTCTACTGTGATATTCCTCCTTATGAGATTTAAATTTGCAATAACTAATTGTGCTAGGCACCACAGATCAATGTTCATGGATATTGAAAGTACACAAATAATAGAAGTTAAAGCTCTAACAGAATGAAAAGAACGAGATAAGTCAATCAAAACGAGACAATCAAAACGAGATGCATATATTTCTCTTTTTGAGGAGATTTAAATCCTTTACGTTTGATAAAGCTTTTGAATTGATATAATAGATCACTAACTTATCCCTCCATGTGGCTCCACCACTTCTGCATCAGTAGATGAGCTCGTAGATGAGCTCAAAAGTTTTACGAAAGAAATATCTTTCTTTGGCCTCTCTCTAGTAGAGTAGAATATAGAGATAGTAGAAAGAAATATGTGAGTTATGTTGTTATATTCATGATGGACAGGCTCACTAGTTATAGACATCATGGTCCTAAGGGCGTGTTTGATTCGCATTATGAAAGATTACTAGGAATAAAAAGATGCTCATAGATCTTATTCCTACTTATCCTATGCTAAGAATGCGGCATTCTGATGTTTGGTTCGTACGGTCATATTATTTAAAATTATAAAAATATATAATTAATATATTTGTTTTGTACCGACCGTCCCTAGAGCAAGTGGCAAAGGGCTTGGTGGTTGGTACCCGAGGTCCCAAGTTCGAATCCTAGTTGATTCATATTTCCAGCTAAGTTTATTTCTTAATAAAATAAACGAAGCGGGTAGCGTGCTACCTATCTCTCAAAAAAAAGAAAAAAAAAATTTGTTTCGTTAATTCATTTTAGATAATGGTATCAGAAATTTCAACATCTTTTTAGAAACAACCGGATAAGATATTAATGATTAAGTAGTAATAAATAAAATAGCCAGTTAATATACTTTTTTCTTTTCAAAAATAATGAAAAATTTGATTTTAGCTAGATTGAGAGAGCTTAGCTTAGAGAGAGAGAGAGAGAGAGATAAAATTTGAGGTTAAAGGAAAAGAGTTTAGATTAGAAAGAGTTTTAGGTTAGAGTTGTGAAGAGATAAAAAGAGAGGAAGAACTTAGCTTAAAGAGAGATTTGAGGTTAGAGGGAGCGACAGAGTTGAGATTTTTAGAGAGAGGAAGAGAGAGCATGGGTTAGAGAGAGAGCATAATTAAAGAAATAGGGAGAGAGATCGAGTCGAGGTTAGAGGGAGAGAGAGTTGAGATTTTTAGAAAGAGAGGGAGAGGGAGCTTAGCTTAGAGAGAGAACAAGAGCTTAAATTTTGAGAAAGAAAGATAAGGTTAGAGAGAGATATGAGGTTACAGAGTAAAACAAAATATTACCAACTAGCTGGGGGGTAGGGACAAAGAAAAAGAGTTGGCGGGATTAAACATATTATGAATATCTTGGGCTGGCCAATCTATTAATATAAAGATACCTACTCTCCCCCAGAGGAATGAGATTAGTACTTTGAGAAGAATCTCAAATTCCAGGTAAATCTAACATTACCAACTAGATTACATAATGCGTTTAGTTAAATACTATCATATTTTGTTATTCCTATTAGATTACTGGAAATCTTAAACAGATAGTGCGAACCTAACACACCCTAAGAGTTACAAAAATTGAAAGGTTATAAGGTAACTGCTGTTTAGTGGTCAGCTCAAAGTTTGTGAGTTATTGTAAAACCTGAGATTTTTATTGTAAAAGTTCTTAAGTCAGGGGTTATTTGTGTAAAATCTAACTCTTCGAAAGTAATAAAATGAACTATTGTGTTGACTTAAATGTAATTTAGACCTGTGTGTAGTTTACAGGGAATTGTTGTGAATTTGGTGCTGAAATTGGGATTTTAAATAAAGGTTGAAATCGAAATTTCTCCTCAGTTCGCGTTTGGCGTGAGATTTTTATGTGAATTTTTCTGGAGTTTCGGAAATAAAAAATATAGTGTTAAACTACACTCGAAGACGAATGTTTGAAGCCAAGTTTCGTAGAAAATCAGAATTTCGAACAAAAAGTTACGGGAGTCTGAAATTGGGTTTCGCGCAGTTTTCATGCATGGGTCCAGTTAATTTGAAATCGAGAAAGGATTTTATGCAAAATTTTGAGGCAAATTTGAAAGTGTATGGCTTGCACGTAAATTCTGAAGTTGAGATCATGAGGATACTTTCACAGAAGTTGGGGACTTACAGACAATTCGACATTCATGTTTATAAATCGTTGACAATTAGTCTAGGGTTTTCCTTTTCGCATTTTCTTGTAATGCTAGCCATCCTTCTCCGGTAGCCAACCTCTTTTCCCTTCACCGGTCTTCCCATATAGTGTATCGAACTTCTACAAATTATGGAGTTCTAGTAGAAAGTAGCCTAAAAGGCTATCTGAATAGTTTCGGCGAGGTTCGGAGAGTATTTGAGTGTTTTCGGCACAAATCGGATGCGGAAACGAACTTTGAAAAGTTAAATCTGCCAAAAGTTGTAGATTTTGCATTGTGTACGGGTACTAAAAATTGGATATCGAAATACAATATAAATGGAGAAAAATCAGCTCTCGAGTTTTGAGAAACGCAAGCTGAGTACGGATACTGATTTGCCATATTTGCCATATTCCGGTACTGATTTTTGAGTACCAGAACACAATAGAAAATCTAAAAATCCAACATTCGGGTTCTGAGGAACTGGCAGGTGAGCACCAGAACTACAGGCCCGTGTTCCGATACGCAAATTCGTGTACTGGTACGCAAGTACTGCGAAATGAAGTTTTTGATTGGTTGCAAATATAGGGATTTAGGGGACTTCAAGGCAATTGTTGCAACCCTTTTTTGTAGGAGATCACAGCCCCTCGTCTCCATTTGGATACAAGAGGAAACACGTCCTCTCTCTAGATCATCTCCAACCCTTGAAAATTTGTGGAAATCAAGCTTGGGAGAAGCTTTTGCAGGTGGAGAACCTTCTTCTTGAGCAAAGAGTTGGAGAGCTTTTGGGTAAATATAAGATTTTGGGATTTAAGGTTAGGGTTTTGGATTTAAATCTTATAAATCGGTTTTTATCAAACCCTAGGTTAATTTAGGCTACAAATTATAGAGATTAGCAAATGAAATTAAATTTTGCTATGAATATAATTTTGCTATGAATTTTGAAAAACCCTAGGTTAAAATTGGGTTTTTGGATTTGAAGGGCTTAGAAATTATTTGACCCTTTAAAGTCCTAATTGGTGATTAGGGAAACTTGAGGGACAACTTGATTTCAAGAAATAAAAATGTTTTAAGGGTTGAAAGAGGTAAGGAACTATTTTTGTTGTTGTAGGGCAAGAAAGCTTGGAGCTAAGCTTTTAGCCAAAGAGAGCCTAATTACAAGTGTCTATAAGCAATTAGGAGTGTATTAAGATGGGTTATGTTTCACCGAAGTGATTAGGATGCTTCCACGTCGAAAAAGTAAAATTTAATATTGTTTTATTTGACGCATGTAATGGTAGTTAATCGGTAAATATGACTATAGGAATCATATGTTGCTAGATAAAATTAACTACCATTGGACAACAACGATAGGCATGGGAGACATATAGGTATGTATTTGTATGTATAACTAGATATGGACAATAAGAGAGGTTGACATTCTCGAGGGACATTAGAGAACTCAACATGTGATCAAACAAAGACTAGATGTCAAACAAATCATGAATTCTAGGTGTGGACAATTAGAATAAGAAAGAACATGATTGGGTGTTAAACCTAGTGTTATTGAACATAGGTGGTAAACATGGTGGTGGAATGACCACTTGGATCGAAAAGTCATTGAACCTAGTATCATTGAACATAGGTTGGTAAACATGGTGGTAGGATGACCACTTGGATATTAGGACATGAAAAAATAAGAAAATCTAGAGAGGTTGAGAAGATGGGGAAATAGAGAACCCTTGAAACTTGGAAACTGGATTCCGGAATCTCAAGATTTGTGACCTATGGAAGATCTTTGGCCGCGGGTGCATGTGGTACATTCCTCATCCACTGAAAGGTCTTTGTGATCTAGGGTGCATGTGGCATATTCCTCACCCTATGGATGATCTTTGGCCTCAAGGCCTCAGGTGCATAGGGTATATTCCTCACCTACTAGGAGATTCTTGTGATCTAGAGTGCATGTGGTACATTCCTCACTCTTCAGGTGATCTAGCATCAGAGGTGCATGTGGTATGTTCCTCGCCTGCTGAGTGGATTTAAGGCTGAGGTGCATGTGGCGCGTTCCTCACCTCAGGCTTGGACACAAGCAATAGTTCGCTGATGATTAACTCAAGGGTGAGTCGGGTAGTATAGCTTGGCTAAGGTGAGAGAAACCTTAGGAGCGGATTGGATAAGAAGTGGACAATGAATAGAAGTAGAAGAGGTAGATCTACTTGCATGATATTTATTATCGCATTTGCTTGAGGTATAAACATGGTTGTTATTGTTACTTGCAAATAGTAGAGTTTATATGCTTACATAGTTATACGTTATATATTGACATGCTTATGTTCCTCCTTTGGACCTGGTGGATCGAGCTTCCCCTTTTGGTGGCCGTACCCATTGGAAATTATTTTTATAGTTCTCACCCCTATATTTTATAGGTCCTTCCGTAAACGATGCGGCGGTTCAAGAAAAGAACGTAGCTCAGTAGTTAGCGTCGTACCCTTTGGAATTGAGATAGATTTGCCTTTAGATAGTGTAGCTTAAGGGTATAGAAAGAAAATGTAGTAACAATTTGATTGTATTTGGAAAGAAAAAATGTAAATGTAACTTGAAAGTGATGAATGCATGTAACAGTTAGATGCTTTTTGTTTATGATGCCTTTCTTATACAGTCTGTGTACTAATTCTATTCTTGTTTGGAATGTACGATGACTCGTACTCATTGTGATGCCTTGGGAGGATAAGAAAAATTCTATCAGTTCAGCTGGTCTAGCACACGCACCTTTGTGGGGCTTTTTCTCTACCTAGTTGGGAAGGGATGGCAGGGCGTGACAGACTAAGGTGGTATTAGAGAGTAGAAACAGTTTATATGGACCTAAGAGACCTTAGGATGGATAACCATAAGGTCTAGGCTCATCAACGATGAGAACTTATGAAAGTGGTGAAAGACAAATCGATTGGGTCAGGTATTTGATAGGCCTCTAATAAGATGTTAGAGGTAGATTCAAGATGTGGTTAATCTCAGCCGAGTGTATTCATGTTGGCGGTTGACAACATGAAACCGAGTGATAAAAATAGGAGCCCTTGCGTAACTTTCGTTTAATTGAGTCTGACATTTAAATGTCATGTATTTGACCTTGAAGATCGAGGAGTTGACCAAGATCATTGCGTTTCAGGAGGTAATGGCATAGCCTAGGCGACCTCCGATAGGGTTTGGACCAGAAGTGTCAACGGTGGCTTTCAAGCAATCCGGGGCGAGTGGAGAAGTGGAACTCCGTGGACAGTTGGCTATTCTCATCAGGGTAGTGCAGCGATAGGAGGAGCAGATTAAGAAGCTCCAGGAGATGTTAGCGCAACAAGTAGCTACAACCTGGATAGCTTAAGAGTCACTCGTGCTTCCAATCAGTGCCCTTAATGCAATTGTGCCTGTAGTTGCGCGTCGTGTACCATCAGGAGCCGCGACGAGTACCCCTCCAATGGGTTTAATTACGTCGGCCCCTAGTTATATGGAGATGGAGACGGAAAAGGAGAGAGCTTTGGCTGTCCTCATGACTTTCAAGAGGTTCAATCCACCTACCTTTCGATTGGAAAGTCATGGATCCATGGATCGTGGAACCATAGATCGATTCCGTGGAAACCCTATTTGAAGATTTGTACACCCTGAAGCGGGACAAGATGCACCTAGTTGCACACCACATAAAAAAGTTGATGAAGGTGTGGTGGAAGGGGGTCAAGCGGGACCGATCCCTTGATTTTTCTCTTGTCACTTGGGAGGACTTTCGAGGATTGGTGTTCTCTGCCTATTTCTCCGACGGTGAAAAGAAGAAGCTTCAAGAAAGTTCAGGAAGCTGTGGCAAGGAGACCGCACGGCGAGGGAATATAAGAGAAAATTCTCTCACATTATAAATTGTATCCCGTATATGGTGCAGGATGATAAGGACAAGGCCGAATGTTTTGAATGGAGACTTTGGCCGGAGAGCTTCAAGGTTGTGCATCCTTTCTGTTGCAAACCTTCGCTGAGGTGCTGGAACAAGCCTTGTGGGTGGAACAAAACAAGGTCATCACGCGGGAAGAGCGCGAAGCTTATGACCAAGAGAAGGAGATAAGGCGATTGACAAGCAGTTCCAGTGGTTAATCAAGATCTAGGTGGACTCTCGAGACATTCACAATCTGTCACGCCCCGGGGCCGATTTTAAAAGCCTTTTTATAATGAATACAATTTTTGAAATCAGAGTTACGAAAAACGTGCTCTTTTTTTTTTTGAATTCAACCTGGCCCATGTGACGTACAGACCTGTTACAAATACAAAGTTCCTCGGTGATGGCCGGGGGCGCGCAGCGCACGAGGGTAAGGGAGTAGGGGCGGTTAGGGTCAGCTGAGCTGAGGTGGGTTAGGGTTTTTCATGGTGCAAACCCTAGAGGCTAAATATATACAAGCTCCAATTGTGCGAACACACCCCCACAATCGATTTCACTCAAAACGATACATAAAATGTAGGGCTTATCGCAAAATTACTGTTTTGCCATATACGACCCCTCCTCGATCAATGCACGATAACAGGAGATCCGTCCGTTAGATTTGCGAACGGATCATACCAGTGCGATCAGCACGACGGAGACATCAAACCCACACTTTTGTTTTACCTGGTTTGATCGCAGATTCGCGACAAAACCCATCCTCTCTCACCAATAGGCAAAACCACGCACAAATACATAGAATACATGTATAACTAGTTTTCTCGAAATTCGCGTGTCAAACCTACAATCCATCAGCGCTAATGGTTCCAGAATAGTTAGACCATTGAAAACGAGCTATTGGATCACTATAAATGGAGTCCGATTCGCGCTAGAAGCCATCTCTACACATTGGCCTCTTCGAAAATCTGGGTTACTATTCACTTTAAGTGAAAAGTAAAGATCGCGTAAAATTTCCATTCTAACTCGTTTTCTCCCGAAACTTGACGAGTGCTTTTGTAATTAAAATACACACAAAACCATCGTCAATAGAGAGTTTAGCTACACTGCGAAAATCTCAGTCCTTACACAATCGCAATCTCAAACCCCGAAAGCACAGCGATGCTGTCACGACCCGCGACCACCTGCGTATTTGGGCGAGGTCGTGGCGCCGCCGACAGACCACCGAACGGACACAGTTTCCCCTATACGCCCTAGGCGTCGTAATCAAAACAATACAAGTGGTTCCAACCAAGAACAGTATTTAATCATAGATTGCAAATGGAAAGGTATCAACAACATAACATATCCTATGTTATTACGTACATTCACATTAGATTCATTTTTACATCATATTCAACTTCCAAATGCAATTAAGTTATTACAATTAATATTACAAATTTGATACATTGTGTTCCTTTCCCTTTCCTATACCCCTAGGCTATGCCGACTCGGGGTACCGCTATCTCTGGTCTCTGGGGTAGGGTGCTATCTATGGAGCTACGCCCTTGCCTCGCGACGCCGCGCCGCTAACGTGCGAACCTGTAACACCCCAAAACAATGTGGGGTGAGAACCAACTCCATGGTTCCGAGTGGGTATGGCCACCCAAGGGAGGAGTTCGACCAACAGGTCCAAGGGAGGCAAATACAAGTTAGTCCAATAAACAGATAGATATATATATATATATGAAAAATATGCAACTAACTTTACCTTGCTTTGCCTCACAACTGAAACGATGCCATGCTATATGCAACATGAATATATATGCAACAACTAGTAGATCTATTGATTCTACAATCAATCTTGCTAATCTTAGCTCATGTCATCCAACTCTAAAGTTTCTATTACCTTAGGTTATCACATTTACCACTAGCCCTCAAGGTTCTATCTACCTTATTCCAGCTAGCCACCCGACTCGGCCTCGAGTCAATCAACTGTGGATAATCCGCGCTCTGCCCGGCTCGAGTTGAAGGACCCTGTCACATGCACCTCAGCCTGCAAGCCAAGAACCACATCGCCCAATGGTCCGCCCGAAGGTCCGTGCACCGTGGTCAGGGATCCGCCAGTGGGACAGGAACATGCCGCATACACCCATAGCCAAGATCCTTGATAGAGAGAGGAACATGCCGCATACACCCTAGCGCTTTCTGTTCTTGCTCAGTCACAATCCTCAAAGTTCTTCCGGTGGGAGAGGAACATGCCACATACACCCGCGGTCCAAGAACTATTGAGTTCACAAGTCTCGGGATTCCGGAATCCACTTCACAAGTCAAGGGTCCATATCCAACCCTATACTGTTGACCTATCTAGGTCCAATGCACTTTCCACCCTAGGTCCAACTGACTCTAGGTCTAATGCCTCAATTTCACAACCTAGGTTTACTTTAACTCTAGATTCAGTTCTCAACTTATGTTCTTTGACACTAAGTTAGATGCCACACACCTAGGTCCCGACTCTAGGTTCATACTCAACCTATGTTCTTTAACACTAGGTTAGATGCCACTCGTTATTTATCCTAGGTTCAACAACGCTAGGTTCAATGTCATCTATGTCCGACCTACGTTTATTAACACTAGGTTAATGCCACTCAATCTACTTGACATCCTATTTGTCATATCGAGTCCATATGCACATGCATCTTATCTAACATACTCACTTGATGTTACATGCACCTAGCATACATTCCAATGCACACATACATATCACTTGCATTATCACTAGCATGTATTCTACTTTATGTTAATATGCAAATGCCATCATGTATTCTAGCATTTCTATATTACATCATTTTATATGCATCTACTTAGCATTTTGCATCACATTGTCTACATGCATTAGCTATGTCATTTTATTAACATGCATCAATATGAATTTGTATGTTTCTTAGACATAAAGGGCGACCTAGTCGCTTCGGTAAACACAACCAACCTCAAATCGCTTTCCGATTGCTTGTCGACACTTGCAATCGGCCTCCCGCGGCATCCGGCACCCGGTTTGGCCCGATTTTGCTAATACTCACCCATCGTGCGTCGAATCGCGGCTTCGAAAATTATAGGTCTTCGGTTATGTGCCATGGTGCTCCAAATCCGTTTTCATGACTTTACGATGTCGCCTCGGCCCTCCAGGCGGAAACGAAGCCTAAACGTCCGTTTCTTTAATAATTTCGCACCGGCTCGACGAATCGCCGAACCGACTTCGCCAACGCGTTCGTTTACCTAGCAATTAGGTTTATGAAGGGTCAAATTAGATCAAACACCGATATTTTACAAAACTCTATTTTTGAGCCCTAGATTACAACTAGATAAAAATTCACCATTAATCCTCTAGATTCTAACATTTATCCTCTATTTAGCATGCTAGGATTCTAAATAAACCATTTTTAGAGCATATAAATGAAGCTCTAAAAATCTACCATGAGAGGGCATCAAAGCTTACCTCTCAAACAAGCTCCAATGGAGAGGAAGAAGACGATGAAGATGAAAATCCACCTTTAAGCTTCAATCTCCACCAAAATCACCTCTTTTGGGAGAGATTTAGAGAGAGAAAGGGAGGTCTCTCTCTCCCTCCATGCATGCGTGTGTGTGTGTGTGTGTGTGTGTGTGTGTGTGGCGCATGTGTGTGTGCGGCTGATGGAGAGGAGAAGAAGAAGCAAAGCTTCTTTATACATTAACACCCAAAACACTATTCACTCCTGGCAGCTCGAAATCTGATATCTTTCGCCGGAGCTCCCTGAATATCTGTTTGAGCTCAAATTTGACAGTCATGTTCGGTTTACTTAACGAGTCCAAAGAAATTCTAATATTTCAGTTTCGACCCCGTTTGGTCACCGAAAACTGTACCGAACTGTAATCTTTATCAGATAGCTGTCGGATTTTATTTTCCACTTTCCGGGTGTCAGAATGGCATGAAACTTTAAATCTAGCCTCATAAAAATAGTTCTGACGCATCCTCCAGTTTTCATAATTTTCTGACACTGCGCATTTTCTGCTAATTTATCTGCCCTGTTTCTCACAGAAAATTCTAAATCTTCTGTTTCCGCTCCGATTGCAACACAGGTCATTTTCAACTTATATTTCACTTATCTAAATCCAATAAAAATAGTATCTCATACTATTTTTATTTATTTTTATTTTTATATTTAAAATCCGGTATATTACATTCTACCGCAATCTCACCGGAACCATTCAAATGGCTTTCCAACCAAATGTACACCATAACTTCATAATTTTAGAAGTCCGGTACCTTACAGGTGCGCAACGAGAGGGAAAATGCATTCGATGTGGGCAACAGGGTCACACAAAGTACAACAGTCCTCTAGGTGATAGCTGGCCCTATCGGCCGCAACAACATTCTCCTCTCCGAGACAACTCACAGGTGTGCCATCTATGGCAAGGTCTGGGAGCACTCGTCGATGTCATGGCAACTAGGGGGTTCGCGACAGCTGCCTAGTGGCTATTGGTATACGACCCAGGTGGAGAAGCCTACTGCTACCGACGATGTTCGTGACATGTATGATTTAGTTGAAGAAATCATATATAGTGCATGATCTAACACTAGAGCATTGCATGCATGTATTATTTGGTCAATTACTACTATTTAGGGATAATTATAGTAGGGACCAAACGCATGGGTAGGTATAGGTACCCCGGTATGTTTGTGTTGTGAAAGTGTATCGCTTGCTGGAGCCGATAGGTGATTAAACAGTGCTGGCAAGTTGCTGGTGTTGCGCCTAGATTGGGGTTCGATATAATGACGATAATGAGTCGGTTGACTCTCGAGGCAACGTGAGTAGCCAATTGCGAGAGTCGAGTCATGACACTCGAGGATGTCCTTGTGGTCTAAGAGTTTCGGACGTCGCTTTGGCAGATCGATAATGAAAGTAGAATAACTGTCGTACAATTAGTAAGACAGTTGCCAAACTTTGTCGAGTGGGTCTTGTAGTACCTCAACCTTATGTGGGATAATTGTACTCGCATGGTAAGTGAGTATAAGCAAGATTGCTTAGTGCTTGTGATTAGCACGAAAGAGCATAGAAGCGTAGAATGCTTGAGTATAGGTGCTCGTGGAGAACAGGTTTTGTAATACCCTAGGTAGTCCTATATATAAGATATAATAAGCTAAAAACTCTTAACCCAGCTATAACATTTTGGGTGGTGGCTAGGTCCAAGACGTTAAGAGGGTTAAGCACGCTACGGTTAAAGTAGTCCTATGATAGGTGACCCCCTAGAAGTAGGGCGTCAAAGTTGGTATCAGAGCCAATTACCAGCCAGAAGTGTGAGATGAGTTTTAGCTGAGCCAGCAAGGTGTCACGCCTCGGGACCCAGCGGAAGCCCGCCCGGCGCGTGTCCAGACCCGCCATACGTCTAAAACGTATAAGGCGTCTAAAAACAACAATAATAAAAGCAATAATATAAGACATCTAGGAGTATCAGAGCATAATAAATGTCTAAATGCTACAACAAAGGATAATGGTAAAACTGTAAATCCACTAAATAAAACATGAAGTGATACAAGAAAATTCCAAATACAAGTGCTATAGGTAGATACATAGGTGGTCTCTATACATGGATACAAAACCTCTCACTCTCTCAACTACAAAAGAAAGAGTAACCACCTAGGCAAAGTACCGCCCATCGCTAGCTAGCTAAGCGATCCCCTTGCCGCGATCCCGTGCCTCCGCCGATGCCGAAGGCTCTGAAAAGGAAACCATAAAACAGGGGCGTGAGAACTATTAAAAATAGTTCCCAGTGGGCATTATGACTTCAGTGATTTTGCACACAAGGGCCAAAGTACAAAGATTTTGTCAGTGACTATTTAAAGTTAGAAAAGCGAAGTATGTAAAATATTAACTTACTTTAAAACATGATTTATCTCTTTCTTAGCATAATTAGATTTAAGTTATGAGGCAAATTATGCATGAAGTAAAGTACTTCCAAATATCATAATGTTCACAATGCGAAATAGTAAAGTTCGTTGTTACTTATTCTTAGGTCAATGGCTTCCAAGTAAATACTTAATGTTCATATCTATTCACATGTAATAATGGATATCTAAAAGTAATCTGAAGAGGGACCCGAGGGCTGTCTATGGCCTTGAGACACCGTAGGCTGTCTTGGCCGGTGCGAGATATGGCCCCGTGGTAGTAACATCGCACCCTGGAATGAAGCTGGCACGGCAATCATTCGGCGGGCCAATTTCCGCACGGGAATTGAATCGCGAATGGCTATTCCGGATGCCGCTTGTAGGAGCTGGACCTAACAGCATGTTGCGAATGAGCACAATGGCAGTGAGCAAAACGTATTATCTGTCGCAAAGTACAAGGTCTATGTCTAATAACATGAATGTGTTTCAAGTATTCTTAACGGCATATCTATTATTGTAATATTGTCTCTAAATGGGATTTGTAGCAGGAATAATAGTGGCTATCATATGTCTCTAAGTTGCATTTTCATAGTTTACTAATTCCAAGTGCCCCTTTATGACACTTTTGCTCAACGAGTCCCAAGCATGGCATTAATATGTTCATGATGCATAGTTCACTCAATTCTAGCATGGAGACATGTTCTCAACTTGCAAAACCAAGCACTATCCACAATGCATGCAATCTACACATATAGCTCTACTATATGGAGTACAAATTTTACGATACATGAGGCATGCATGTTAAGTGTTCTAAAATCCATATAAATCATGTTTAGCATGAGTTTGCATTCAAAAATACTTTACAAGAAGTTTAGAAGGCATAGGGGCCATTTTGCCCCATTTTTATGAAGTCAAACCCACCAAAATCAACTTCTTCGTTTCGCCGAACGAAGGTATCCACAAGCTTTCTAGTACCCTCAAGTGAAAAACCCTCTTTTAATCCTCAAATGGAAGGTAGAGGTCTCCCAATCTAACCTCAAGAGAAGCTCCAATCCAAGCTCAAAACCAAGTAGGGTTGAAGTTTGATCCACCACAAAGCTCCAAAAGCAAGCTTCAAGCCTCCAAAGGTGAGAAATGAGGAAGAAGATGGTGCTCCAAGGCCTCCAAGCAAGCTCCTTCTCCCCTTCTTCTCCTTCTTCTCCTTCTCCCTCTCTTCTTCTCTCTCTAGAATGCAAAGGGTTGAGAGAAATGAGGGAAAGAGAGAGAAGAAAGGCTCTCTATAGGCTCTAAAGTAACAAAATCCTGATATGCCCCTCAAAAATCCAAAATCACATCAGCCCGGTCTGGGCAGTTTTCGCCCAGAGGGACCGGTCTCCCCGACCTGGGACCGTTCTCTCAGCCTGCCCCTAAAATCCAACGTTCGGGAACCGGTCTCTCCCTGCGCGGGACCGGTCTCTCCCCGCGCAGACGCGCTCGGGGACCGGTCTCGACTGCCAGGGACCGGTTGCCTCGCCGGCTGCACAGCACTGTTCACTGGGGGATCGGTCTCTCCTATCAGGGACCGGTCCCCAAGAGTAAAAACTCTCAGGACTCTGCCAAAACTCTCGAGATCGAACTTTTAGGCCGGTATACCATCGACGACCCTCCACCAAGTGTGGAAAAGTTCGGAATACAAATCGAACACTCGAACCTCGCAGTTTGCAAAGGTCCAGTGTGCTACATTCAACCCTCCTAAAAAGGAGTCATCTAACCTATAATCACCTCTCCGTCGAGTGTGGGTGGGTGGAACTTCGTGAACCTAGTGAGAGCCGTGTATCCACGCTCTCGCTCCGCCTCCTCAGCCGCTACCTTGGGCGTAGGGGAACTAGACGCCGCAGGAGGAATATCCACCGGTGGGGGTTGCGCCGCCACCGAAACTGCCGTCGCATCGCCCACACCCTTAGCCGCATTGGGAGCGCGAACCGAAGGCGCGGGCGGATCGCGGCCTTGACCAATCACCGGCTCGTTATGGGGTTCCACCTCCTACAGCGTCTGCCGGGCGTGTGGCGGCGCCACGCCAACCAGAACCTGCACGATCGGCTCCGAGCGGAAGGATGTATGCCGCTCAAGTGCAAGTTTAGGAGCCTACTGAGGCTGAGGAACGCAATGTGGTGGCAGGTATTGTTGTTGTTAATGGTGTTCGAGCGAGAGCTCTTTTTGATACATGTGCATCTCACTCATTCATTAGCCGGTCATTCGCACAAGTGCATGATATCGAGATTCGTCTCGGGGAGAACGTTTGGCGTGTAGAGGGACCCGGGCGGTGATTCGTGGTTAGGAAGCAGTGCTTGGCATGCCCAGTGCATGTAGGCGACTGGGTTATACCGGTCGATTTGTTGGTGCTCAAGAGGTTAAAAGAGTTCAACATCATATTGGGCATGGATTGGCTCTCGAAGTATTATGTGTCCATTGACTGTAAGACTAGAGTGATTACATTTCGGGAGCTGGGCCAAGAGGAATTCACGTATCGAGCTTGCAAGAGCTCGTGCTTCGCCGCTACGGTGTCGGCAACCAGAGCGAGAAAGTTGGTTAACGGCGGTTGCGCGGCTTATTTGGCGACCGTTGTGGAAGTCGATCGGGTAGTGCCGACTCTTGAAGAGTTGTCGGTGGTGCGGGAGTTTCCAGATGTGTTTCCCACGGAGTTACTGGGAATGCCGCCGGACCGGGAGATCGAGTTCATGATAGACTTGGTTCCCGGGACCGCGCCGATCTCGAAGGCCCCGTATCATATGGCACCGGCTGAGCTGAGGGAATTGAGAGATCAGTTGCAAGATCTTCTTGACAAGGAGTTCATTAGGCCGAGCGTGTCACCATAGGGAGCCCCGGTGTTGTTCGTGCACAAGAAGGATGGATCCTTTCGACTCTGCGTAGACTACCGCGAGTTGAATAAGGTCACTGTGAAGAATAAGTACCCGTTACCCCGTATCGATGACTTGTTTGATCAATTGCAGGGGTCGTGTGTGTACTCGAAGATTGACCTTCAATCCGGCTATCACCAGTTAAAGATCAAGCCGGAAGATGTTCAGAAGACCGCATTTCGCACGCGGTATGGACACTACGAGTTCACCGTGATGCCATTCGGGCTTACAAATGCCCCGGCTGCATTCATGAGCTTGATGAACCGAGTGTTCAGGGAGTGTTTAGACCGGTTTGTCGTAGTCTTTATAGACGACATCTTGGTCTATTCACGCGATAGGGAGGAACATGCAGAGCATTTACGCATTGTACTTCAAATCCTTCGGGAAAAGAAGTTGTACGCTAAGTTGAAGAAATGTGACTTCTGGCTCAGAGAGGTCGCGTTTCTCGGGCATGTCATTTCCGAGGGCGGTGTATCTGTTGACCCGAGGAAAGTAGAGGCTATTGAGAATTGGCCACGCCCAACGAATGTAGCGGAAGTCCGAAGCTTTGTGCGCTTAGCGGGCTACTACCGACGGTTTGTGGAAGGATTCTCGAAGATCGTGACTCCACTTACCCGTCTGACACAGAAAGGCACCAGATTTATTTAGAGTGACGACTATGACCGGAGTTTCAAGGAGCTGAAGGAGAAATTAACTTTAACTCCGGTACTCGCTTTACCGGTGCAAGGTGAAGATTATGTGGTTTATAGCGACGCGTCCTATCTGGGTTTGGGGTATGTGCTGATGCAAGGCGGGAGGGTGATTGCTTATGCATCCCGTCAGTTAAAAAGCTACGAGAAGAACTACCCTATTCATGACTTGGAGTTGGCGGCGGTGATCTTCGCTTTGAAGCTTTGGAGACACTATCTATATGGTGCTCATTGCAAGATCTACACCGACCATAAAAGCCTGAAGTACTTGTTTACCCATAAGGAGCTGAATATGCGACAACGGCGGTGGCTGGAATTGCTTAAGAATTATGATATGTTGATATCCTTTACCACCCGGGAAAGCGAATGTGGTCGCGGACGCACTTAGTCGGAAGTCAGTGGAGAACTTAGCCTTGTGGGTTACAAATTAGACGCCCCTATGGTCGCAGATGGGGAAGATGAATCTTGAGGTGGTGGCTCCAGAAATTCCGACTAGATTGATGGCGTTGGTAGTCCAACCAACCTTGTTGGAAAGGATCCGAAGTATGCAACTGGCGGACCCGAGTCTCCAGAAGGTGCGGCACAATGTTGAGAGTGGCCGTGGTGGAGATTTTGGCGTAGATGCCGATGGTGCACTTCGGTTTCGAAACCGGTGGTGTGTACCGAATGACGAGGAGCTTCAAAAACTAATTTTGCAGGAAGCACATTGGTCTCCTTATGTTGACCACCCAAGCGGCACCAAGATGTTTCACGAGTTAAAGATGCTTTATTGGTAGCCGGGAATGAAGGATGATATCGGGCACTTCGTGGCAAAGTGCTTAGTGTGTCAACAGGTGAAAGCGGAGCGTCGATTTCCAGCGGGGAAGCTTCAGAGTCTACCTATTCTCGTCTAGAAATGGGAGGATGTATCGATAGACTTTGTCGTCGTCTTACCTCGCTCGACCGGTGGCCACGACGCAATTTGGGTGATTGTGGATCGTTTGACGAAATCAACGCATTTTCTGCCGATCCACAACACTTGGGCAGGTGAGAAGCTCGCGCAGGTGTATCTTGATGAGGTAGTGAGGTTGCACGGGGTGCCGAAGTCGATTGTGTCGGATTGAGGCCCCAAGTTCACTTCACACTTTTGGAGAAGCCTGCAGGAAGCCCTTGGCACGCGGCTCGATTTCAGTACCGCGTTTCATCCTCAAACAGATGGGCAGACAGAGAGAACCATTCAGACCCTGGAGGATATGTTGCGGGCGTGTGCCATTGATTACAAGGAAAATTGGTGTAAGCACCTACCGATGGCCGAGTTCGCCTACAACAATAGTTATCATGCGAGTATAGAGATGGCACCGTTCGAGGCTCTTTATGGACGGAAGTACCGATCTCCTATTCATTGGAGTGATGTGGGCGAGCGAGTAGCATTTGGCCCAGATGTATTGCGAGAGGCAGAGGAGAAGGTCCACCTTGCTCGCAAGAGATTGCTCACGGCGCAGTCTCGACAGAAAAGCTATTCAAATAAGCGCCGTAGAGATTTGGAGTTCGCGGTGGGCGACCGCGTGTTTTTGAAGGTTTCGCCGATGAGAGGCGTGAAGAGGTTTGGAGTGCGAGGGAAGTTAAGTCCTCGTTACATTGGCCCCTACGAGATCGTGAAGCGGATTGGGACGGTGGCTTACCGAATTGCATTGCCACCCAGGCTTGCGGGTGTGGACAATGTATTCCACGTCTCCAATCTTCGCAAGTATGTGCATGACCCCGGGCATGTCTTGGTGTATGAGCCGCCGGAACTACAAGAAGATATGAGCTACGAGGAATTTTCGGTAATGATTTTGGCTTGGGAGGTGGGCAAGTTGAGGAATCGAGAAATTCCCTATGTTAAGGTCCAGTGGATCAATCATAGCAACCGCGAAGCCACTTGGGAGCTCGAGAGCGAGATGAAGATACATCACCCTCACTTGTTCGAGGATTAAGTTGAGGTATGAGCTTACAATTTTAGTTCTAAATAGATTTAGTAGTATTGAGTTCGTTTCGAAGACGAAACTCTTTTAAGGTGGGGAGGATGTAAGGAAGTGAATTCTCGAAATCCGAGGATAAAACTTCGTATAGAATCGACTGGTTGTCGAGTGTGTAGGCTTCGGAAAGTCCGAAGGTGATTAAAATGCATAAAGTGTATTGAGGAAGAGTCCGCGAGAGCATCAGTGCAAAACCTGCACTGGAGCAGAATTGCTCTCGGGGACCGGTCCCTGGCAGGGAGGGACCGGTCCCATCGGCTAGTGTAGCGAGGATCCTTAATGCAACCAGTCCTTGGTGAGGGACCGGTCCCCGAACACCAACCCTGCATGAAAAGCCAAAATTTGGCTAAGTCCCGAAGATCCAGCTCTCGGGAACCGGTCTCTCAGGCAAGGACCAGTCTCCCGGGGACCGATCTCTCAAGCAGGGACCGGTTCCCGAACGCGAGATTCCCTCTGCGTGGACGGGAGGCTCTCGGGGACCGGTCTCCCCGACCTGGGACCGGTCCCTCATTGCGAAAAATGCCCAGTGAAGGCTGCTTAATAGATGGAAAGCTGAGGGGTTATCTGCAAAATAGCCTATATAAGGGCTTGGGGGACCACTCCTGTAAAATACCAGATTTTGGTATAAAAATAAAAATAAATAAAAATAGTGTGAGAAACTATTTTTATTGGATTTGTAGAAGTAAAAATAAGTTAGAAGTGACTTATGCTGAAATCGGAATGAAAACAGAAGATCTAGAATTTTCTGTTGGAAACGGGACAGATAAATTAGCAGAAAATGTACAGTCTCAGAAAATTATGAAAATTGGAGGATAAGTCAGAAATATTTTTATAAGGCTAGATTTAAAGTTTCATATTTTTCTGACACCCGTAGAGTGAGAAGTAAAATCCGAAAGCTATCTGATAAATATTGCAGTTCGGTACAGTTTTCAATGACCAAACGGGGTCGAAACTGGACCAGTGATCGTCAGCTTGTTAAGTTAAGTAAAACCGAACATGACTGTCAAGTTTGAGCTCAAACGGACATTCAGGGNTGAGCCTTGGGCGGATAGGGGAAACTCTGTCCGTTCGGCGTCTGTTTGACGTGCTCGGGTCGGGCCAAATTGGCATCGGTCCCGGGGCGTGACAGGTACACAATGCAGAAACGTGGCAGCTTGGGCATTTCGGTAATTTCACACTTGATCTCTATCTCTTTGACCCCAGCACGACCTCTGGAGCTCCATAGATGATGCTAGAGCTCAGAGAAGGATCCTTGCACCATTCTCTCTCTCTCTCTCTCTAGGGTTTTTCTCTCTCTACATAGAAATCGGCGATTTCGCTCGTTTTCGTCGCCTTGCTCGTTCTTCGCTGGTTACGGGTGTCGCTGAGCCTTCGTAGACATGTGAGAGAGCGTTTTGGAGGGACTTTCGCAGCCCTGAACCAGTGAGGTGCTGGTTGGAAGCCTGAGAAGGTATGTGACTCGAGTTTTTCCGTTATCGACGTTCTATTAGTCGATTTGAGTATTGCTTTTAGGTTTTTGCTTCCACCTGATGTAAGCTGAGATTTCGGTTATTAAAAATGGGTTAGTTAGCTGTGAATTTACCTACTTAGACCTGGGAGAAGCCACTTTGAAGCTTAATTGGAATAATTAGCCAATTATAAAGCTAAATTGAGACGAAATGCATTTGTTTGATGCAAATTGTGGATTATTTCTTCGCAGCAGGTTTGCGAGCTTCATTGATCTGAATTTGTACTCTTAGAAACAGATTTGGATGCTACTCTAACCCAGGGTAAGCAGGAACTTCCGTGAGGAATTCAATTTCGCAAGAATTGAACTATATAAGCTTATATACAAGCGTTTTGACGCCGTTTTCGATGTTACTCGCAGCGAGAGTGCGATCGAACCGTGGATCGTCGTTAGTTGACTTGTGAGAGCTCATGGAGACTTATCTTGAGGTATTAAACTAGCCCCAAAGCAGGGATTCAATCTATTATCTTGTACTAAGTGAAAATTAGGCCGAAATCGGACATTTCGGTCGTCTTCTTGACACGATGTTGATGTTTATGTTCAGCAGGATTGCAGCCGTGTCGAGCTGATTAGTGGGATTTCTTGTGACTTTGGAGCCTTGTACCAGGTGGGTCGGACCTAACCAGAGCAAGTGAAGCTCCTCTATGTTCTATATGTCACTATTGAGAATTGATATACACGTGTGTTATTGTCACTATGTAGTTGCTAAAGGATTGGGAATATCCTTGCGATAAGGCTTAACATAATGGACATAGAACCTCTATGAAGTAGAGAGCACTCATGCATACGTGTCTTTATGCTTCTGTTTATGTTTATATTTAGTTAAGTTAACTAATGGTCATACTAATGATGCTTTTGTAAAGTAGTAGAGAACAATGATATTCTCGTGACTTTGTAGAGAACAATGACATTCTCTTAATTCTAAAGTAGAAAACTATAACATGCTTATGACCATGTTGATAGTGCCATAATAGTGGAAAGATTATAATGCCATGTGATTTAGCATTACTCTTACATGTTTACAATCTAGTGGATACTCGTTCTTGTTACTCTTTGTGAATTGAAATTCCGATCAGAGAATCGAGGGTAAGAACATTGCAAATGAAATTATGATATTCGAGGCATGTGAACTGTGGAATACGCTTGCTTGCTATTGTGCTCATACGCACACGCTTGTGAGGGTAGCTCCCTACAAGCCGGCACTCCGGAGTTGGCCTACGCGACAGTTGCTCGCCCGTGCGGGATTGGGTGCCGAAATGGATTGCCGTGGGGAGTGTATTCTCATATGTTAGGTACTAGAGTCGTTTTTCCTCTTCATTGTGATGATATTAGAGTTGGGGCTTTCATTTATATGTTGTGTCCCATATGTTTTTCTTATCCATGTTGCCACCAGAGAGATATGTATCCCTGTAGTGGGAGCCGGCATCGGGCTCATCGTTCCACTAGCTGATCGT